>NC_053160.1:20598107-20795607 GCF_016835505.1 Polypterus senegalus
GTTGCGTGTCGGGGGGAGAGCTGCAGGGAAGAACCATCCCTGCATTATATTATACACGGTGGGCCACGGAAAAGTAGCCCGCCTCCAATACCGGTGCCACGCTTTTTAGAGGAGGCCGTACGCACTTCACGACCAGAAAATTGGCATTTGGTGCGCGGTGTCAGGAACATGAATAGTGGGCCCAGTTTTCTGCCAATCAACTGTGAATACCGCAGTTTACCTGGACATCTTTGAACAATTTTACGACCAACTAACACCAAAAAAAAAATGTACTGCTTTTTCCAACAACATGGGGCAACATGCCACACCTCACGTGACTCACTGGCATGGGTTCATGAACTGTTTACAGAGGAGCGAACTGTGAGCAAGGAGTTATGGCCACTATGTTCCCTGGACTCGTCCATATGTGATTTTTATCTGTGAGGAAATTTAAATCAGAAAAGTGTACGCCAACAATCCACATACCCTGGATGAACTCAAGGAAAACATCAAGAGCACTATCCACAGCATCACTGTTGAAGAGCTGAAAGCAGTGCCAGCCAACATATTCCGGCGTGCCCAAAGGTGCACAGACGTGAACGGGGACCACTTTCAGCATCTGTTGTAACTTGTGGGTGAGTGAATTAAAACAATCCACTTGCTTGTTCATCTTGCCATACTATCGCCGGAGGCGGGCTACTTTTCCGTGGCCCACCCTGCATAAACTTCTGCCTGACCTGGAAGTACTTCTGTTGAGCTTTAGGCAGACACTTCAAATACCAAAAAATCGATCAAAAAATCAGACCCCGACTTATACGCCTGTTATGGTGTATAAAATCTGTACATTTTCGTTTAATTTTCCATTATATTTTGTTCGAGACAAGACAACAGATGAACTACATTTAAGACAAATCAAAGCAGGTTTTCTTCCCTTACACCTCACTTTTAAAACAGCTGTTTCAACATTGAAAAGAAGACACGCTGGTGGCTCAATTATTTTATAACCTGGGAAAGTAAGATTGAGCCAATGGCTAATTATTTTACAGCCTGAGAAAGGAAGATCTGCAGAAACCTAAGAGAACCCCCTGGTACAATTTTGGCATATGCTTTGTCTGAGAAGAAGAGAAGAAGAAGAAGAGAAACAGCGACGATGGACGAAGACGTCACTGATCGTCAGAAAAGCATCATGAACATTGATTGCTAAATCAAACGCCGCCCTGGGTCATTCATCCTTGACATCTTTAACTTTTTCGTAAACTTTTTCTAACGACTATATATATCCAGACTTTCCTATCAGTACTTATTTTCTATTATTCTTTGTTCCACTAGTATTTTTATTCTTGTAATAAATACCATGCTGCTTTTAACTTTCTAAGCGTTGTCTTCATGTCTTGAGTGATTGAAGTAATAAGGTAGATTTCTTTGAGCACCTAGTGCAGCCGAATATTTTTCATTACCTCTGTGCTGCAAGGTTTATTAAGGCTGAGAGTGAGAGCTCCACCCAATAGTAGGGAACAGTATGTGAAGAAGGTATTCTTGTCTGATAAATGGCCTGTAGTCAAGAGTGCTGAGTCTTTGTATGTTTAAATGTATTCTTGTAGACCAAGAATAATATTTAGGTCTGAGGTGTCATTAAAACATTGCATGTTGTTCGTGCTGATAATAAGTAAGTCTCTTGAAGTGCTGAGAGAGTGACTGGCTGTCTTATTCCTAAGGCATTTGTGTGGTTTAAAGTGCTAAAGGTTAATCAGCGTGTGTGTGTCATTCATGGGGCACTGTTGTGGTTAGGGTCTGTGTGTATGTGTATATCTATGTATGTGTTTGTTCATCTTAAAGTGCAACAGTAGACCAACCCGATAATGAACTTGACAAGAACACTTACCCTTGAGGGAAAATAGGTAAAGGGTAAGTAGAGGGAAATACTACGATAATACAACGCCCGTTCAAAAATATGACACATTTTTTATTGTCTACTCCAATCTTGCACCAGTTTCTCAGACACATCGAATTTTGCTGCAGCAGCGCAGTTACCAATTTCTTTCGCTACTTCAACGACTTTTAATTTAAAACCAGCTTCATATTTTCTTCTGATCGAATGCTCCATCGTAGATAAGAGATGCTCTTACGATAAAGGTGTATGAGGGTGTGAGATACAAAAAACACAAACAAGTGCAAACGTCGCTCGGAATAGTTCGGGTATTACCGTGTGGTCACGTAGGCACAATACATAGAAATAAAAAGGCAGTGTGCTCTGTGGTTACTCTCTCACGTGGTAGCATATCATAATCTCTTGGACCAATAGCGGGAGTTTTCCGCATTCGACTTATACAACCAGCATTATAAAATACCAGAAATTATACAATAAAATCAAGTCCCGACTTATCCACGGGAGACCTTATTCGTGAGTACAGTACATACAGTACTCCCAGGGTCTGGTTTAAAGGGAGATCAGTGAGTCGGAGTTAGGTGGCAGAGGAGTAGGGAGAAGAGAAGAGAGAAAAAGAAGGATTGACTGTCCATATACATACTCTATTCTATATAAGGAGGAATAAAAATCCATTATAGCTGAACCTGTGTCTGTGTGTGTGTTAGTTGTATATGGGGTCTGGTGCTCAGTAGCACCCTCTGTCTTCCAGAGCCTGGAGAAACATGCCAAAAATGTTACATTTTTTTTCATAAAGAAAACTATTATTATGTGTAATAGAGACATGTAGATACCAAACGTCAACATAAATGCAGCAGGACAGATAAGTTGAGTGCCCACTGCCATACTGATACAGACATGCTTTGAAACCGACACCAATGCACAGCTCAGCGTCACAATCGGGGCACTAGAAGCGTCCATGTCTCTTTGTGCACTTTTCTTATATTTTTCTTGTTGCTTGCACATGAGAGGGTGAAATGTCACGGCCTGCTCCGCACTTTCGATGTGCTCCTTGTGTTACTCTAGGCTACTACAGCACATGGCTTTGTGACATTCACCCAGAAATGAAAACATTGCCAATTTCTGCATTGTGATTAGTGCTTAGGGGGCTAATGTCTTGTCGTAGCTGTATTGTAGCAACTAAATTCAATATATCTCTCTATTATATAAAAAATCCTGGGACAAAACTAAACTTTTCATCCTGGGACGAGACAAGATGTTTTCAGAGAGATAATTTCAAGTCAAGGCTTTGTGCCAAGAGATTTAACCATGCCCGGGGCCAGAAATAAGATAGATGGATAGACAGATAGATACTTTATTAATCCCAAGGGGAAATTCACATAATCCAGCAGCAGTATACTGATACAAAGAAACAATATTAAAGAGTAATAAAAATGCATGTAAAAGCAGACAATAACTGAATAATGTTAGCATTTACTCCCTCGGGTGGAATTGAAGAGTTAAATAGTGTCGGGGAAGGAACGATCTCCTCAGTCTGTCAGTGGAGCAGGACAGTAACAAAAGTCTGTCACTGAAACTACTCCTCAGTCTGGAGATGATACTGTTAAGTGGATGCAGTGGATTCTTCATGATTGACAGGAGTTTGCTTAGTGCCCGTCGCTCTGCCACAGATGTTAAACTGTCCAACTTTAATCCTACAATAGAGCCTGCCTTCCTCACCAGTTTGTCCAGGCGTGAGGCGTCTTTCATCTTTATGCTGCCACCCCAGCACACCACTGCATAGAAGAGGGCACTCGCCACACCGTCTGGTAGAACATCTGCAGCATTTTATTGCAAATGTTGAAGGACGCCAACCTTCTAAGGAAGTATAGTCGGCTCTGACCTTTCTTACACAGAGCATCAGTATTGGCAGTCCAGTCCAGTTTATCATCCAGCTGCACTCCCAGGTATTTAAAGATCTGCACCCTCTGCACACAGTCGCCTCTGATGATCACGGGGTCCATGAGGGGTATGGGCCTCCTAAAATCCACCACCAGCTCCTTGGTCTTGCTGGTGTTCAGTTGTAGGTGGTTTGAGTCGCACCATTTAACAGTCTTAGATTAGGTTCCTATACTCCTCCTCTGCCCACTCCTGATGCAGCCCACAATAGCAGTGTCATCAGCGAACTCTTGCACGTGGCAGGACTCCGAGTCATATTGGAAGTCTGATGTATATAGATTGAACAGGACCGGAGAAAGTGCAGTCCCCTGTTAAAAGACAAAGAGTAGAAGACAAAGTAGAACGTTGTAAAGAATTCAAAAATGTTGGCGCGGTACACATGCAGAGCAGGTTAGAGATAATAGAGATACAGATCGCATTAGCGCAAACAAACGGAAATTATTATTCAGTGAAATAACAGAACAGCGAAAAGAGATTGAATATGTGGATAAAGGTGATATGACAGAAGTATGTAGACATTGTTTGGCTTTAAAGTTTAATTCGGACACTTGTAGATCGTCTACTTCGTGTTGCCATCAGAGAAAAGTAGTGTTTCTTCCCAATGAAGAGGCATATCCGTTAGAATTAAAAGATTTGTTATTTGGTGAAAGTGAAATCCACAAACACTACAGGCAAAATATCCTCATCTACAATAATCTGTTCGCATTCGCAACATTCAATGCTCAAAACATACATTTACATGATTCTGGACCATACGCTATGAGAATCTGTGGTCCCGCAACAATTAAAGCTACGACAAGTTTAATTTCAAAGAAACCACAATTTGGTCAGGTTTATATTTATGCAACACAGAATTAAAAGAGTTAAACGATCGGACGAATTAGAAATTCTGCAGCCAATAATGGATACAAATCCATACATCCAAAAGTATCGCACTTCACACGAACTCTATCTGAAAAACACGGACAAAGAGGTTTTCTTGGATCTCTGTATGAATCCAAAAGATCACGCTCACATATATAATAAACCAACATGTGACGAAAATAACAAAGACGGAGATATCAAAGACAGTGTTGATATTCGCGTTTATCCAAAAGCACAGCACGATTCATCACAAACAGCAGATCCAGGAAATGACGAGCGCATAGGGCCCGCACGGGGCGAAGAGAGCAGGGGGGCCGAGCCCCCTAGTAACTCAAAAAGAAAAAACAAAGCAAAGTCCTGACTAACAAAACAAAACAAAGCCCTGCGTCATAGGTTTATTTAAATATCCAGACATCTGGGTGCTGGTATTACCGTAACGCCATTTTAAAGAGCCATTACAATTGTGACATCACACATTACAATGGCAATGAACAACGTTAATAACAACAAAATTAGCTAAGCAAAGGACACAATTTTAAAATAGTCTGCAATCATATCACCAGTGAAACGATAAAAATAATTATTAGGTGAAAGCAGACAATAATGCACTAAAAGTTTCCTACAATCCAAAACCAGCAATTATAAGAAAAACCCACACATTAACCTCGGGTCACGTGTTGTGGTGTTACATTTTGTATATAAGTTGTGTGACAGGTGGCCTCAGCCATTATCTGGCCGGGACGCCACCTGGATGGAAGGACCAAGGGAGAGGGCATCTGGGGGGGCACTACATTCCTTGGGACGCTAGAGGGCAGCCCTCCTGGGTGGCTGTGGCACCACGGGCTCCCGCAGGGCACACCGGGACTTAGAGTTTGGTACAACCGTGTTGGATTCCGTGGGGGCCACCAGGGGCCATTCAGTAGGTTTCCACCACACCTGGGAATGATTCCAGGTAATCCTGATGAGCTGCCTGGAGGACTCCCAGGTGCTGAATAAGAAGAGGCAGAGTCGGGAGGAGGTGGACAAAGCTTGCTGGGAGAGGAGTGGAGGCAGCAGAGAGAGAGGGAAGGAAGAAGAAGAAGATTGAGCATTGTGTGCTTTGTGCTTGATGTACTGTATCAAGATGGGGAGCGAAGGAAAATAATCGTGTGTTGCTTTGGACTTGTGCCTCTGTGCCTGTCTATGTCCGGGTTTGGAGAGGCGTATGCCCCTGGTATTCCACAATTGGTAAATATTTTGTACTAGCTGTCCCCCGCGGCTCCACCCAGCTATCAGTGAAACAGGACAAACTTTAAAAATCAATTTAAAAAAATGTAATTCTAGCCATGTGGAAAGTAGGTACGCTCCAACGTCAAATGTTGGCACTGTATCTGATCGTGTTCAGCTCTGACGGGAGAGTGTGCGCCACATGGAGAGAAAAGCACATGGCTGTGATATCTGTGCCAGTCAGCAGCTACCCTCTAAAACACTCGTAGCTCTGATCTCTCTCTCAAAAACATCAAACGTTACTCCTTAACAATCTCTAGATGATAATGTCTGCTGAACAAACGGGTATCACTAGCTAAGTGGAGGTTATGGAAAATAAAATTAGTATATTCATGTATTAGCATAATAAACATTAGCCTTAGTGCCAGTATTCATGCAAGTCAGGCATGCTAAGCAAATAGTTAAATAAAGGCACATGCCATATTTCTTTTTTAATTAAAGCTTAGCTATAGCCACTAATAGCTTATTAGCTCGAAGACCAAGGAAGGGGGAATGATCAGATAAGACAGCCCAAAGGTGGAAGAGGGGGAAACATCTCCAAACTCAAGGCCGACTAAAAAATAAGCAAAGCAAAAAGGTAAAGATAAATGACAGAAAATAAAAATACAGTAATCACTTGCTATATCACGCTTCGACTTTCGCGGCTTCACTCTATCGCGGATTTTATATGAAAGCATAACTAAATATATGACGCGGATTTTTCGCTGCTTCGTGGGTTCTGTGGACAATGTGTATTTTTACTTCCTGTACATGCTTCCTCAGTTGGTATGCCCAGTTGATTTCATAAAAGGGACGCTATTGGAGGATGACTGAGAAGCTAACCAAACAGAGCACGCAGTTAAGTTCTCCTGACTGAGAAGCTAACCAATCAGAGCACGCAGTTAAGTTCTCCTGACTGAGAAGCTAACCAATCAGAGCACGCAGTTAAGTTCCTGCCTGCTGAATGCAGTGTTAACCAGGAAGTCTCGTCTCGCTCATTCAGCATCAACGTGTTTCGCTGTGTAAAGAGTTGTGCTCTTTTGTGTTTATCTTTGTGCATAGTCAAGCCCCTCATTATGGCTCCAAAACGATCTGCTACTGCTTCAGGGGCCGTGCCCAAGCGCCAATGGAAGATGTTAACGATTGCTGAAAAGTTAAACGTTTTGGATTTGTTGAAAGCTATGATTCTTTTTATTTAAAAAGTAGGAAAGGAATATAAGATCTACGGCCGCAGTGTCCTTTTAACCAGGGTGCAAAACAAGTTGTTAGTGGATGTAATAAGGCAGTAGTCTGGATGGAATCTGCTTTAGGGATTTGGATTGAAGATTGTCAGAAGAACAACAGCGGCGGTGCTACACAATCGCCTGAAGAGGCTCCTTTAAGGGCTGTAACGCTCTCCTTTGTTGTGCAGTAAAATTAAACTCATCGTTATTGGACAAGTCATCGTGTCATTGTTGGTGAGTAACCATAATTAATTTTCTACTTACAGTACTTAGTACATGTACGTACGTTTAGTGTCACTGTACACACATTTACTGTATACAATTTTTCTTGCATTGTACGTATTTATTGCTGGTGGCCTGTCTATCGTAATGGCTGTAACATGTGATATCGGAGACACTCAATATCTTTAAAATAATATTTAGGTTTTACTGTATATAAACAGTGTGTTTATATACATAATTTCAATGAATCTTACCTAATATCTAAGAGAATACAAAGGGTTTATGTTGTATAACTCTGCGGGGAATATTTATAAACAGTGTGGGAGAGTTTATAAGGGCTTAAAATATATAAAAATAACCATACAAACATATGGTTTCTACTTCGCGGATTTTCACCTATCGTGGGGGGGCCTGGAACGCAACCCCCGCGATCGAGGAAGGATTACTGTACCGGTGGTTAATTAGACCAGCTGCAGAAAAGGAGTCAGAATGAGCAGCAAATGAGCTGTTTTGAGCGAGCTCAGAATGATAAGAAATTATTATATAAACTTTGATTTTTGGCCTGTTCGGGGCTCAGCTCAATTTGGCCTAATTGGGTTGAATCCGTGTTATTGTTTTATTGCAATAAAAGCTATATACTCTGTTTGCCTATCCTCTGACTCCTAGAGCCTTCATTTCAGGTGAAGACCTTTTGGTGCGTCTTTTGCTCTGACGATTTCGCTTCGTCAAGGTAAGGTACGCTCCAACACGTGGCGAGAGGTAGAGAGACTCAAACGAAGGCTGATGCGTGAGTGAGGAGGGCCCCGCCCAGCTCCCTACTCCTGAGGTCCCGAACCCCCGCCCCTCGGCCCGCTACGTTTCTCTCGGATTTGCACAAATAAATCGGTAACGCAAGCGAATCATGATACTTAGCATGATGAGAGAAGTCGCAAAATCAACCGGAATGTAAAAAAACAATCTAAATCCGTTAAGTAGTTCTCTCGTGAAAAGCGGACAGACATACAGATAGACAGACAGATGGACATTGGAATTTATATATATAAATATATAATAAAAAAATTTTGGGAGACAACACTTTTTAACCTGCAACGAGATGTGATCTTTTGAAGAGAGACAATTCACGTGCTGCGAGACGAGACTTTGTGCCAAGAGATTTAACCAAGCCTGGGGCCGGAAATAAAAGACAAAGAGTAGATGACAAAGTAGAACGTCGTAAAGAATTCAAAAACATTGGAGCGATACACATGCAGAGCAGGTTAGAGATAATGGAAGTGCGAAAATTCGAAAGTCTCAAAAAAATGATAGTAAAGATCACATTAGTGCAAACAAAAGGAAATTATTACTCGGTGAAATAATGGAAGAGCGAAAAGAGATCGAATACATTGTCCAGTTTTAAACTTTAGGTCGGATACTTGTAGATCGTCTAATTCGTGTTTCTATCAGGGAAAAGTAGTGTTTCTTCTCAATGAAGAGGCCTACCCGCGAGAATTAAAAGATTGGTTGCTTGTTGAAAGTGAAATCCTGCGAGAGAAAATTTCAAGCCCCACGAGACAAGAGTTTATGCAAAAAGATTTGCAAATTCCTGCCCACATCTAAAACATTTACATCCACGCACAAGGGTTCAATTATTTCTCATTTGTGTGAATGCTATTGTCAGACACAGTTCATGTAGAGAGAAACAAACGATATTCACTCATGGGCAGTTATACGTTGCGTTGTCACGATGTAATTTCAAACACAGAATCAAAATTCAGTGTGCTATAAAGTTGAAAGCGAAAAGAGATGGAATATATGGACATAGGTGATATGACAGAAGTATGTAGATATTGTTTGGTTTTAAACTTTAAGTCGGAGACTTCAAGATCATCTAATTCTTGTTGCCATCAGGGAAAAGTAGTGTTTCTTCTCAATGGAGAGGCGGATCTGCAAGAAATAAAGGATTTGTTTGCGAGCGGCAGAGATGCGAAAAGCCCTCTAGTATATATATATATATATATATACACCTGTATAGAGAGAGAGATAGATGTCTTTATTTGTAAGTCAGACAAAGCAAATGTAATATTAGTGTTTCATTTCATTGATATGTTTACGTGTCTAATCCAAGAGTCTTTAGGACCGAGTAATGAAGTGAATTTAATGATGGGGTCAGGGTAGTGCCTAAAACCAGTTTGGCAAGTGATTCTCTGCAGGACTCTCTCTATCAACCCCCACAAGGAAAGCCAAACTATCTTGCTGGCAAGCTTCACTCAACAAATGGTTTTTGGGGGCAGGTGTGAAAATAAGCCACTAACTGAGGGATGTGTTGCACCAGAATTCTATTGGTCTAAAGTTGGCTGTTTGGGTTTGAATCAGAAGCTATTCTGTACCACGACGCCCTATTGGCTGTAGAATTTGAACAGAGAATGTATAAATGTGGTTGCCTTACCCCTCCCTCTCTCTCTCTCTCAGGCCATCATGATGAAGGAGCATCTCACACACCATGGACTGAAACGAAGACCACACTGAGAAGCACAGCCCAGCAGCCATATTGAGACAGGCCTGTGGCCTGCCCTGAAAAAAGCTAGAAAATGATGACTTTACTAGAGACATTTAAAGTAAGTGCAAGTCTTTGTGCTGCCTGAAATTACATATCAGCATTTATCAGGTTATATGATTGCCAATATTCATATGTATTTTGCTTATTGTTATAATTTTATGAATAGTATCAATAATACATTATTTAGATTGTAACTTAACTCCTGCTTGTCTTTTATGCTATGTAATTGCCTGCGGTTATAGACGCAGAAGGGAAGAAGGTGGGTCAGGTCAGGTTGGGGAGCATGCATTGGTAAAGTATGTTGCCGCACCCACCACAAGACGAACTCGGACTATCATCTTGCTCTGATTTCTTTGTGCTAATTACACGGCCCTTCCCTGATTGGTTTCTGCTCATTACAACGTCTCATTGCCCGATTTTTCACCCTTCACAGAAGATAATCATATTCCAAAACAGCAGACACACAAGAGTTGCTATTCATGGCGCTTATTGTGTTGCTTACCTGTATTTTGTATAGTTTGAATGTGTGTGCTAAAGCAGGGGTCCTCAGTCACGGTGCTGGAGGGCCACAGCGGCTTCAGGTTTTTGTTCAAACCCTGTTGCTTACTTAGAAGACAATCCTTGCCATTAACAGGTCTTATTTACTGTAACATCATGACTTGTTAGTGTTTGAACTCTACAATGTCTGGTCATTCTTAAATCATAGATTTTTTTGTTTCCCTTTCTAATGAGATCATCCAATAGATTTGAAGCTTAATTTCCAGTTCTTCACTTTCTCTTCAGTTTCTTTATTAAACCAAAGAGTGAATGATGAATACACACAGGTGTAAATGGAGACAAGCTAGATGGAACACTGCTGGCTCCTTTTTTGTTTGAATTTTATTGTTAATAAGGAGCAGTTAAAACAATGAATGCATCTGTTTAAGACTAAAAAAAACTAAAATTAAGGGTTCAAAGTTTTAACAAGTGAGACAACTAAAAGGAAGCAGAAAAATGCCACTTGAGCAACAAGTGCTTCATTAGCAATGAATGATTTCTCATGAAGCAACTGAGCTGGAACAAAAACCTGCAGCCACTGCGGCCCTCCAGGACCATGATTGAAGACTCCTGTGCTAAAGGAAAATAGTTTACCGTTTGCTAGTTTTGCCATTAATCCCCTGGACAGTCGCATTACCGTGTCTTCATCATTTCAAGAATTGCATGTTTTGTGCACATGCCCAGTGTAAGTGGACATCTACATCACATGCAGCTTTGGTCTATTTAATGTGGGTAGAGATTGTTTAGTAAATGATGTGAAGATGTTAGTCTGGGTGAAGATTGTTTAGTAAACCATGTGAAGATGTTGGTGTTGGCAGAGATCATTTAGTAAACGATGTGAAGATATTAATGTGGGCGGAGATTATTTAGTAAATGATGTGAAGATGTTAATGTGGGCGGAGATTATTTAGTAAATGATGTGAAGATGTTAGTCTGGGTGAAGATTGTTTAGTAAATGATGTGAAGATGTTAATGTGGGCGGAGATTATTTAGTAAATGATGCGAAGATGTTAATGTGGGTGGAGATTGTTTAGTAAATGATGGCCAGAGATCATTTAGTAAATGATGTGAAGATGATAATGTGGGTAGAGATTGTTTAGTAAACCATGTGAAGATGTTAATGTGGGCGGAGATCGTTTAGTAAATGATGACCGGAGATCATTTTGTAAATGATGTGAAGATGTTAATGTGGGCAGAAATTGTTTAGTAAATGATGCGAAGATGTTAGTCTGGGTGAAGATTGTTTAGAAAACCATGAGAAGATGTTAATGTGGGCAGAGATTGTTTAGTAAATGATGACCGGAGATCATTTTGTAAATGATGTGAAGATGTTAGTGTGGGCGGAGATCGTTTTGGCTGAAAAACACCATTTTTAAATGACAATGTAGTAGCGTGGAGGTAGCTTTAGTTTAATTCAAGTTTTCTTTGAAATTACTTCCTTCAGTCTTTTTAGCATTTTTCTGTTCCCTTATTCTTGTTATTAGAATTTTTAAAGTGGTTGTTTGCAGTTTTGTTATGGTCAAAGAAATATTTACTTTTACTGATTGAAATATTCATTTTTTTTTCTTTCCATAGGAGAAAAAGAGAGGACAAAAACAAAGATAATGAATCACGCCAACCTTTGCTTTCAACCATCCATTTTATAATTTTAGGTTATTAACTTTGTGGAGACCTTTGAATTGCAGCTTCACTTTAGCTGTTCTATTGTCCAGCAGAGTGCAGTTCCTTCCCACCCAGAAGGCGTGTATTCGGCACCCACAACAGTTTAGCCATTTCTGAGCTATCACTTCTCCCAGAAATAGAAAAAAAAGAAAGCACCTTTGTGGGCAACCTGTTCAGGAATTGTGTATAAAATTAAAATCCTATCATCCTCTTCAGAAATGAAGCCTCTTCTATCATGGTGTTGCTTGGTCCAAAGGACGAGATGACTGGAGCAGATTGGGTCCTGAGACTTTCCTTTTCTCCTCCTCCTCTTTCTGCTATGCATGGCTCAACATCAACGGAGCAAATAAGAGAGCCAGTGGTCTGGTTGGTTGGTTCATATGATGGGTCTACCAGAGTAGATAAGGTTGCGAAGACTTCCTGCTCCAATCCCCCTTCCCTTTTCAAAATGTCTACCTGGAAGCTACTGGAGCTACAAGGAGAGCTGGTTGCCTGGCTGCATGTTCCACTGGAGAGGTCCACTGGTTCAGAATTGATGGAGACATCTTCCTGCTTTGTCTCTCCTTCTCTTTTGGCTGCATCTGACTGGTCGTTAATGTAGTTCACATTTTTACAGGTATGAGCAGAACGGAGTGAATGTATAGAGGCTGATGTGCTTGCCTCTTCGTCTGTAATAGTCCTGCTCCCACTCCGTCCTTTGCGTGGCTTCTTCTTGGAAGGGAGGGTTTTTGCCGGGATCTTCTTGAAGACTTTAGTGCACATGAACTTCTGAAACCTCTCGGCATAGAAACCTGGTCTGTGGACTGAAATGGTGTCCCCATCATGGAAAAGTGCTTTCCAGGAATGCTCCAACTTCTTTACCAGCCTGTATGACTGAAGGATATCGATGATGCCGATGTAGACCAGCAGTTGCTCGCCCTTGGAATTTTTTGCTGGGATACCTCGCCTTTTGTCTTTGGTCTCAATTATTCCCCCAGCACAGCCATCTTTCTGGACCAAATCCTTTATCTTGGAATAAAGTACCTTCTGTCTAGTGGACTCGCATTGTTCTTGTGGACTACTGCTGCCCTCGACCATTTCTGTTGTTTTTTCTGGTTGCATCTGATCTAGGATATGAATTCCTACCAAGAGGCTGTAGTCGATGATCTTGAAACTCTGCAGTACTAGGCAGTCTCGCTGGATGGTCTTGCAGAGGGCGTTGTGCCTATCAGAATCCAGGAAAAGCCCGTCAGGGTGGTCTTTCATGAAGTCCAGGTCTTTGAAAGTGGGCAGTGTTTTCTCTCGCTCCTTGGAAGACGCCCGCCGCTTGAAGGTCGAGCCCTTGAGGTCATATTTAAGGTGCATGCATACAGAGCATGGCAGAAAGTTATTCATGACCACAAGACGAATATTCCTTCCACCAGTCTGCATACAATACAGCCCATAGAATTTGGGAAGTAGGGTGCACTTGTTCTGGTTGAGGTTCATGTAATATCCTGGCAAAAGCTTCTGCAAGAACTCTGCCTCCTTGTGTTGCACGCTCTTGATAATAAACTCGTCATTGCTGGAGACGAAGAACAGTGAGCCACTAGCACCTGGATTAGACAGCTCAATCAATGGCTCGTTGCACAAGGCGTACAAGTAGTCAACTGGACTAATCCCAAAAAGTTCTCTGAAGTACTGAAATGCAAAAGGGGCGTAGGTCTTGAAATGAAAATCACCGTAGTGGTGCGCCGGAGTCAAGCTGCAACCCTGTCCAGGAAAGAAAGTACTCTCGACTACATAAAAATCCTGCATCAGCACATCCCGGTCAGCTTTCTGACCAATTCCACCCACGGTGTGTGCAATGCCCAGCTGTATGGCTCCCTTCACGGAGGAAGACGTGCCATTTTTCAAAACACTCTTCCCGATACATTCAATTCCTTTGCGGCCGTCCCTTTTCTCCGAGTGCCCGTTATTCCGTCTGGAGGGGCCAGGAATTTTGGAAGTTGTTATCATCTGTTTCTCGGCACCGCTGTCAACGAAGGCGTCTGGTACTACAGCCTGGGTATCGGAGGCAGCAGATGTTCTGAATTGTTATGTTCCATTTTTCCCGTTCAGAACCTTGCATTTGGCTTTTCTAGCAATGTCCAGGAGTTCATACAAGGATTCTGAAAAATTAAGGGGACAGAAAATTAGGTCAGTATGGCATTTCCACAGAAAGATAAAAAAAAAAACTACACGTTTTGAAAAGAAATACACTGTTGGTACCCAGTAGTTTGTTTTAACCCTATGAGGAAAGCAACACTTGAAGGTTAAGTTTGGTATCTTTCAAGTCAAAGTTACCTATACAGGTGCAGGTCATTAAATTAGAATATCATGACAAAGTTGATTTATTTCAGTAATTCCATTCAAAAAGTGAAACTTCTATATTAGATTCATTCATTACACACAGACTGATGTATTTCAGATGTTTATTTCTTTTAATTTTGATGATTATAACTGACAACTAATGAAAGTCCCAAATTCAGTATCTCGGAAAATTAGAATATCAATTAAGACCAAAGCAAAAAAAGGATTTTTAGAAATGTTGGCCAACTGAAAGGTATGAACATGAAAAGTATGAGCATGTACAGCACTCAATATTTAGTTGGGGCTCCTTTGGCCTCGATTACTGCAGCAATGCGGCGTGGCATGGAGTCGATCAGTCTGTGGCACTGCTCAGGTGTTATGAGAGCCCATGTTGCTCTGATAGTGGCCTTCAGCTCTTCTGAATTGTTGGGTCTGGCGTATTGCATCTTCCTCTTCACAATACCCCATAGATTTTCTATGGGGTTAAGGTCAGGCGAGTTTGCTGGCCAATCAAGAACAGGGATACCATGGTCCTTAAACCAGGTACTGGTAGTTTTGGCACTGTGTGCAGGTGCCAGGTCCTGTTGGAAAATGAAATCTGCATCTCCATAAAGTTCGTCAGCAGCAGGAAGCATGAAGTGCTCTAAAACTTCCTGGTAGACGGCTGTGTTGACCTTGGACCTCAGAAAACACAATGGACCAACACCAGCAGATGACATGGCACCCCAAACCATCACTGACTGTGGAAACTTTACACTGGACCTCAAGCAACATGGATTCTGTGCCTCTCCTCTCTTCCTCCAGACTCTGGGACCTTGATTTCCAAAGGAAATGCAAAATTTACTTTCATCAGAGAACATAACTTTGGACCACTCAGCAGCAGTCCAGTCCTTTTGTCTTTAGCCCAGGCGACGCTTCTGACGCTGTCTCTTGTTCAAGAGTGGCTTGACACAAGGAATGCGACAGCTGAAACCCATGTCTTGCATACGTCTGTGTGTGGTGGTTCTTGAAGCACTGACTCCAGCTGCAGTCCACTCTTTGTGAATCTCCCCCACAGTTTTGAATGGGTTTTGTTTCACAATCCTCTCCAGGGTGCGGTTATCCCTATTGCTTGTACACTTTTTCTACCACATCTTGTCCTTCCCTTCGCCTCTCTATTAATGTGCTTGGACACAGAGCTCTGTGAACAGCCAGCCTCTTTAGCAATGACCTTTTGTGTCTTGCCCTCCTTGTGCAAGGTGTCAATGGTCGTCTTTTGGACAACTGTCAAGTCAGCAGTCTTCCCCATGATTGTGTAGCCTACAGAACTAGACTGAGAGACCATTTAAAGGCTTTTGCAGGTGTTTTGAGTTAATTAGCTGATTAGAGTGTGGCACCAGGTGTCTTCAATATTGAACCTTTTCACAATATTCTAATTTTCCGAGATACTGAATTTGGGACTTTCATTAGTTGTCAGTTATAATCATCAAAATTAAAAGAAATAAACATTTGAAATACATCAGTCTGTGTGTAATGAATGAATCTAATATACAAGTTTCACTTTTTGAATGGAATTACTGAAATAAATCAACTTTGTCATGATATTCTAATTTTATGACTGGCACCTGTATATATAAAACAGTTCCATGACTGACTGACAGACAACACACAGACCAAACAGCTGGACCTAAAGGGCTGAAATTTTGACAGTGCATTCCTATAATGACATGGATCCCCGCTAAGAGAGGATTTTTTGAAATTCCATCCCTAAGGGGGTGAATTGGGAACTCCAATACGTTTCTTGCCACTGAGAAGAGGGGCGAACGACATGGCGTGCATGCGTGGAATGAGGAAGGGGATGTTCAAATACAGAATAAGCCTATAGAATGGTTTTGTGAACGGGCCATTTTGACTCCAAAAAACGATCAAGCTGCGTTCATTAATGACACGTTGCTGAAGTCCTTTGACGGAGAAGAAATGGTCTACAAGTCGATAGACACTGTCTGTAAAGCAGATGAAGCCGTTAACTATCCGGTAGAGTTTTTAAATTCCCTTAAACCACCGGGTCTTCCATACCATAGGCTTACTCTGCGGAAGGGCACAACCGTAATGCTCCTTCGGAATTTAAAACCACCGAAACTGTGTAATGGCACTAGACTGCAAGTCAAAGCCCTGCATAAAAAAATTATCAAAGCCATTATTTTGACCGGGTGTGCTCAAGGAGAAAAAGTGTTTGTGCCGCACATTCCTCTAATATCCAATGACCTCCCCTTTGACTTTAAGAGACTGCAATTTCCCCCCAAAGTATGCTTCGCCATGACGATAAATAAGTCTCAGGGCCAAACTTTGAAATACACTGGCGTAGATTTAAGGGAAGATTGTTTCTCCCACGGTCAGTTTTACGTAGCTTGCTCACGCGAAAGTTCACCCACAAGCCTGGTAATATGAGTGCCACCCAATAAAGAAACAAAAAATATTGTTTATAAGGAAATCCTCTAAAAAGCAATTAAATATTTACACTCCCACGGCGTCAGACATTCCACACAAAGAAAGTCACGGGCAGTAACTATAACTTCATATATATATTTCCGAAAAAAAAGTATATTAAAACAGAGTCCTGCACGGATGAAGTCGCAGGTAAAAGCTAGTATCTTCATAAACATGCTATTTATGCATTTGACACGTAAAATTGAGCTCTAAAGTTTAGGATATTCTATAATGTTTTCAACCTACATTGCCAGTCCTGGGGCCTCGTGTATAAAACCTTGAGTAGAATTCACACATTCAAACGAAAACAGAAATGTGCGTATGCACAAAAACAATTCAAATGCATAACATTGTGCGTATAAAATCTTTATAAATCCCAATCATCGTGAATTGTCACGTACATGTACACGCCTACAGCCCCACCTTGACTCCTCCCAGAATCACACCTATTTGAATATGCAAATCAATATAAATAGCCCCTTCTGTTCAGTGCTTTGTTAAAACACAATGGCAAAAGCAAATTAGGGTTAGGATTATAAAAAACAAGAATTTCAGTGAATGCAAAAATAGAATGGCAAGGAAAAACATACTATTTGGTGGCTTAAGCAGTGGTATGAGCCACAAGAGGAAAGTGAAAGTCACGCAGTCCCTGAAATAAAAAAGAAGTGGTCAGATATCAGAGCCGACGTGCGAAGGCGAGTCACAGCCCACCATCTGAGTGTCAACACTACTAGAGGAGGTCAAGGAATTCTGGGGCTAACACCATTTGAGCAGTGAGCTTGTAGCGGGGCTACACAGTAATAATGTACTTGATGTGTGTGCGGAGTGCGTGCTATTTCCATCGTCCCGTTTACTGTCCATTATGTGTACATCAGTGAATGTTGTCCCCGTAAGTGCAGAGGGGACGGATGAGGGAAAGAGACCGCAGCCCCAGGATTAAAAGCACCTGGGTCTTTACTATTTAAACAATCAGGAGGGAAAGAAGAGAAGAGAGGAAGAAGGAGAAAGACGGAGATTTCATTTAACGACAACAGATCATCAATTCCTGCTATGTTTCACATCGCACATTGTAACCAGTTTGTTTCTCATTCCGCCAGATTCACTACAGCTCAATCATTGCCAGAAACCCCGGGGTTGGACTTCATTATCTACCACACGCCGAGGAAACACGGTGAGATTGTTCCATTTATTCGGGAGATTCAAAAACATCCATTAGTTCTTGATCAGTCATCCGTATTCAGGTCAGTAATATACCCAAACTCAAGTTCACGTTCATTCATTATTGTTATTTGTGTTTTATGTTTGTTTTAGGTCACAGGGGCAAGAGAGGGTTTGTTATTGTATAAAAGGTGTTTTCACATTGCCGCTTTGATGGAGGGCTATACATAGCTAATATAATATATATATATATATATATATATACATACATACAGTACAGGCCAAATGTTTGGACACACCTCCTCATTCAATGTGTTTTCTTTATTTTCATGACCATTTACATTGGTAGATTCTCACTGAGGGCATCAAAACTATGAATGAACACATGTGGAGTTATGTACTTACCAAAAAGGTGAAATAACTGAAAACATGTTTTATATTCTAGTTTCTTCAAAATAGCCACCCTTTGCTCTGATTACTGCTTTGCACACTCTTGGCATTCTCTCGATGAGCTTCAACAGGTAGTCACCTGAAATGGTTTTCACTTCACAGGTGTGCCTTATCAGGGTTATTTAGTGGAATTTCTTGCTTTATCAATGGGGTTGGGACCAGCAGTTGTGTTGTGCAGAAGTCAGGTTAGTTGGACGATCATTTATTTTTCAACAGGACAATGACCCCAAACACACCTCCAGGCTGTCTGTGTAAGGGCTATTTGACCAAGAAGGAGAGTGACGGAGTGCTGTAAATGGTCATGAAAATTAAGAAAACACATTGAATGAGGAGATGTGTCCAAACTTTTGGCCTGTACTGTATATACAGTATATATTCTATGTGTGGAATTTGCATTTTTTGTTATTGTGTTTCATTTAATATATTTATACACTGTCAAAGATGTCTGGGGTTCTTACCCGGCCAGGATACCTGGAAGGACCTGAAGGAGGCATTAATAGCTTCCAGGTCACGAGGGGACAACCGCCCTGGATTAGGGGAGGACCACAGGAGAGTGGGAAAAGCTTTTAACCCGTTGGGACCCGTGGCCACCGCCTGGGGCGACGAGCCTGTTGGGACCTGGAAATAATTACTACCGCCACACTCTGCAAGATGGTGGAGGAACCTGCGGGGGCGAGTGCAAAGGGCAGCACTGGAAGGACCTCATTAGTCACCTGGAGCATATCGGGTGGGAATATTATTTGTTAGAGGCTAAGGTCTGAGAAAGAGAAGCCCTTGGTATGCATTGTAGGTGGGACTGTATCCTCAGTAATTCATCCAGGCCACAGGTCTTGGTAGTGTAGCTCCAGGCACAGGCTGGGGTAGCTGCCAGCTGGGTCGGCTGTTACAAGCTGCTACAATTATTGGTGAGACACTTCTATATCTCGCCACAACATTAATGAGATGCATTTTCGCATCACAGATAATTTTCACATTAGAATGGAAATGCTTTCTATTTACGTAAGCAAATGTATTCTCTGAGGGCGCCTTTATAGCAATGTGTGTGTAGTCGATTGCTCCAATTGCATTTAGAAAACAGGATGTTGCTGCAAATTTTACTTTGACATTCACCCGTTCAGCCACAATGTAAGGATCTTATATATCTGGATGACAAACAGATAACACTATCCCATACAGCTGGCATGGCGCAACTCAGTACTGAATGAGAAATACCCGATCAGTCAGCAAGTTCATGTTGAAAAACTCCTGTGACTAAAAACCCGAGAGTGGACAGAACTTGCCAAGGAGTAGGCAGAGCACAACTCCTCAAAGCCTGCCTTTGTAAAGAAGGCGCTAGTTCAGGACACAACTCCCAGAGGAGAGCTGCTGGAAATTGAAATCGACTTAGAAGCCACTCTTGATCATGGAACAAGAAATCGGTATGATCTCTAAATGCGCTCTTGCTTCAAATTCTTCCATTTACGATGTCTGCTAACAACGCTAAAGCAGCCATGGTAGTTTGGCCATTCCTTGCACTATTATGTTGTTACAGATTGATTACTATCAGTAATTTAAATTTATAAACAACATGCAATTAATGTCGGTGTATTTGATAAAGCCCGAGTCATGGATTCGAATATAAAAAAGAAAGGGAGACCACACAGAAACAGTAGCACTGCTTTGACGTCGGGTTACTTCAGTTTGCAAGACCGAGCAGAAGCATGCGTACGCATGGTGTGAGGCTACCGTGAAAATGTGCGTGAGCATGGAAATGGGCGTATGCTAATTTTTTTTGTGCATATGTACCATTTATACATGAGGCCCCTGGTGATTTATAGTGGAAGTCACAGAGCACGGATCCTGATCGGAAAAGAAAAACCAAAAAACTTACCAAAAATGAGGGAGAGCCCAAAAGTAAAGGCAACTTATTATTTAATGCCGGTCATTGTGAGCAGAACATTAGAACATTTCTATCGATTCTCCACACAGTTTCCATGCACTTCTTGTATCGCTCCACTAACGTCTTCATTTCTTGGTCGAGGGAACTTCTCAGCTGCTCCCCAATTAAGGTTTCCACCACTTCCTTAACCTCATCATCAGAGGTGAACCTGCGACTGCGTAGAGCCATTTTAAGTGGACCAAAGATGTGACAGTCACATGGTGCTGGATCGGGGCTGTAAGGTGGATGTGAGAGACACAGCTGTTGCATTGCCTCCATCGTGGGACCTGCATTGTCATGGATCAGTAAGACTGTTTGTGAAGATGTTGCTATCGCAGGTTTTGGGTGCTCTCAACAGAGAATCCTCCTACTTGTGGGACGTTTTGATACGTTTTTGCATCTTTTGAAGAGTTCAAACTCTATTGGGCCAGTTGAAGTTTTCATTTTTTTTTTGTTTGGTCAAACTCATTTTCATTATCCACATTGTGAAAAAAATAAAACTAACAAAACTGTTTTTCAGCAGCACTCTTTCCTCCGACAGCTCAAAATCCTCACCTGACAGTGCAGAATCCGAGTCATTGACAATACACATCACATCCCTGGCAGACGATGTCTTTTGACGAGAGACGCTGCTGGCATTTGACGCCACGCTGTAATAAAAATGAATCGTGATTCATCCTTATCCCATGGTCTTTGCTGCTGTCTAGTGGATAAAACTATATAATACAGTCTAGGTGATGTTTCGTGG
The DNA here is from genome assembly GCF_016835505.1 of Polypterus senegalus. NCBI lineage: Eukaryota > Metazoa > Chordata > Cladistia > Polypteriformes > Polypteridae > Polypterus > Polypterus senegalus. The sequence continues at coordinate 20,619,249 of NC_053160.1, forward strand.
AGGTTAGCCTTCAATTACTTTGTGTGTCGATTGTTGTCGACACTCAGCGTGAAAATGTTAAGCCCAACTGGTCTGAGGCTTTTTCGAGATTAAGCCAGGACTTTAAAGCTATTTGTGGGCCATTTTTGGAGGCCCCGCACCCATTTTTCTGCATTTGGAACTCCAAATCACGTCAGTCACATTCATGCGTCAAAGCCATGGAAGCCATATTTGCTTAAATCGAAATGTTTGCTGCTTCAAGTAGAACATATTAAGCAAGTTTTTAGGCTTTGGTCTTCTGGTCAGGCCCCATGCCCCATAACTTCCATTATAAAATACCAGGGCAGTGTTTTAATTTACAGAAAAAACTTAACTTTAGAACACACCTTTGTGTGACAAATGCATCTACACCATGTTTATGAAAGAATAGCTTTGACTTCTTTGACTCCTGCAGCCAGAGGCAGATGTTACAGGCCATGGGTCACCACACGCACAACTTATTGAAGTCCTATTTGTTAATCATAAACAGAAACAAAAATATTTTTACAGAATTGATAAGGACATTGTAACATAACAAAGTTGCATTACGTTGTGAGTTCAATGTGCGGTTCACTGTACTACGGTAATTCAACAGCTAAATTCCAATCATTCAACCGTGAAAAAGCGGAAAAAATTCACTGACTGCAGTGACAAGACAGGAAAAGATTTAATAAGGAACAAGACAATAAAACATGAACTACAAAACAGGCAAACATTTGTAACCAGCCAGTTGTCATGTATGAAAGTGAGCCAGGAGAACAGTGGCAGATTAAGGGTTAGGAATGAAAGGACGCCACATCATTTGAAGGAAGTGAAAATGATCAACCTACAGAGGGCTGAATTCAAAGACACCCCGAAAATCAAAGTGACAAAATGATGCGGCAGGCAGGCTCGTTCATTTTACCGAAATATCATTGCAGAAACTCCAAATCGTACTTGGTGGTTTGTATGCCCCCCACGTGCTTGTATGCATGCCTGACAACGTTGGGGTGGCATGCTCCTAATGAGATCATGGATGTTGTCCTGGGGGATCTCCTCCCAGATCTGGACCAGGGCATCACTGAGCTCCTGGACAGTCTAAGGCGTCAGATGAACCGAAACATAATGTCCCACCCAGAGGTGTTCTATTGGATTGAGGTCAGGCGAGTGAGCGTGGGGGCCAGTCAATGGTACCAATTCCTTCATCCTCCAGGAACTGCCTGCATACTCTCGCCACATGAGGCCGGGCATTGTTGTGCACCCAGGACACAGTGCACCAGCATAGGGTCTGACAAAGGGTCCAAGGATTTCATCCCGATACCTAATGGCAGTCAAGGTGCCATTGTCTAGCCTGTAGAGGTCTGTGCCCCCCTCCATGGATATGCCTCCCCAGAACATCACTGACCCACCCCAAAAATGGTCATGCTGAACGATGTTACAGGCAGCAGAACATTCTCCATGGCTTCTCCAGACCCTTTCACATCGTCACATGTGCTCAGGGTGAACCTGCTCTCATCTGTGAAAAGCCCAGGGTGCAAAGTGGTGGACCTGATAATTCTGGTATTCTATGGCAAATGCCACTCAAGCTCCATCGTGCCAGGCGGGCAGTGAGCACAGGGCCTACTAGAGGATGTCAGACCCTCAGGCCATCCTCATGAAGTCTGTTTCTGACTGTTTGGTAAGAGACATTCACACCAGTGGCCTACTGGAGGTCATTTTGTAGGCTCTGGCAGTGGTCATCCTGGTCCTCCTTGCCCAAAGGAGCAGATACCGGTCAGTCCTGCTGATGGGTTAAGGACCTTCTACAAGGGGCTCTGTCCAGCTCTCCCAGAGTAACTGCCTGTCTCCTGGAATCTCCTCCATGCCCTTGAGACTGTGCTGGGAGACGCAACAAACCTTCTGGTAATGACACGTATTGATGTGCCATCCTGGAGAAGTTGGACTACCTGTGCAACTTCTGTAGGGTCCAGGTATCGCCTCATGCTACCAGTAGTGACACTGACCGTAGCCAAATGCAAAACTAGTGGAAAAACAGATGAGGAGGGAAAAACGTCAGTGGCCTCCACCTATTAAACCATTCATTCTTGTTTTGGGGTCATCTCGTTGTTGCCCCTCTAGTGCCCCTGTTGTTAATCTCATGAACACCAAAGCAGCTGAAACTGATTAACAACCCCCTCTGCTACTTAACTGACCAGATCAATAGCCCAGACGTTTCATTGACTTGATGCTATACTCTCATTAAAAAGGGGTCCTTAAATTTTTTTGAGCAGTATATTTACCATCCACTTGAAGTAGAATCATCACAAATGGTTGTCAGAATCAAACTCTGTGACTCAAAAAAGGCAAAAATATAAAAACTCTGAAAAAGGAACTCTGTCCTAACAATCAAACATGCTGTTGTCACGCCAAATATCAGAACACCAAGTCAAAGTCAAAAACCTATTTGCAGAAGATTCGTTTACCAGGAACATGGGTAAGACCATGCGAGAACAGACCTAGGAAAAGCTTGGGCTGCTGCTTGCCGAGGTGTTGGTGAGGCCGGCAGGAGGTGCTTACCCTGTGGTCTGGGTGTGGATTCCTTGGTGTGCCCCTGGCAGATGACCTTAGTTGGTCAATTAACACCACCTGCATAGAAAAGAAGGAGCAGCAGAGCCTCGACATCCTTATTGATGAAGATGGAAGCTTACCTCCCCACCATTCTCTCACCATATTCTACAGGGGCACCATGGAGGACGTTCCGACCAGCTGCATCACTGTCTGTATTGGCAACTCAGTGTTTCTGAGCGTGAGGTCCGGCCATGTACAGTTCACACAGTAGACAAGATCATAGGGACCTCTCTGCCCTTCAATAAAGACATCTCTAGATAAATGTACTGTATATACTCGTGTACAAGTCGGGTCTTGAAACCCGAAAAATCGATCATAAAATACGCCTGTTCAAAAATACGACACTTAAATTTGCTTTTTTTACATCTTCTTGCCTCCTCCAATCTCATATCAGTTTCTCAGACACATTGAAGTGTGTTGCAGAAGTGCAGTTAACAATTTCTTTCGCCACTTCAATGACTTTTAATTTAAAACCAGCTTCATATTTTCTTCTAATTGAACGCTCCATCGCAGATAAGGGAAGCTCTTACGATAAAGGTGTACGAGGGTGTGAGACACAAAAAACACAAAACACTGCATGTTGCTTCGGAATAGTTTGGGTATTACTGTGTGGTCACGTAGACACAATACATAGGAAAAAAAGGCCATGTGCTCCATGGTGTGGGTGGGTGATAGTTAGCATATCATAATACAGTGACCCCTCGCTATATCGCGCTTCAACTTTCGAGGCTTCACTCCATCGCGGATTTTAAATGTAAGCACATCTAAATATATATCATGGATTTTTTGCTGGTTCGCGGATTTCTGTGGACAATGGGTCTTTTAATTTATGGTACATGCTTCCTCAGTTGCTTTGCCCAGTTGATTTCATACAAAGGACGCTATTGCAAGATGGCTGAGAAGATACACAATCAGAGCACGTATTACATCTATACTAATAAGAGGCAAAGCCCTCACTGACTCACTCACTCACTCACTCACTCACTCATCACTAATTCTCCAACTTCCTGTGTAGGTAGAAGGCTGAAATTTGTCAGGCTCATTCCTTACAGCTTACTTACAAAAGTTGGGCAGATTTCATTTCGAAATTCTACGCGCAATGGTCATAACTGGAACCTATTTTATCGTTCATATACTATAATAGACTTCTACTCGATAGCAACTTGTAACTCCGCCTCCCACGTAATTTAGTGCCTGCCCATATAAGGCCGTCCGTCAGCAGCAATCCAATAGAAACACTGCCGCTACATATTCACCGGTGAAGGACTGTGCTTATTGAGAGGAAGATGAGATGGTCAGGGTGGTGTTTGGCACAAACTCAGCGAAACTGCGAGAGAAACTTTTAAGCACCGGGTCTTAGCTAACATTAAATACAGCCGTGGACATCACACGACATGGCACCAGCACAGCTGGGAACCTTCAATACATGTACACCGAGCGGCTCACGTGAACTGACGCAGTGCACAGACAAAAAACAACAGTTCCAAAGAGTGCTGAACAAAAACGGAATTACACAATTGAGAAGGCAGCAAAAAAATATGAAGCGTGTGACACATACAAACATATTCATAAGTGCAGCTACTGCGGAAACAAAGCACACGGTGGAAAAAGTGAATGTCCTGCTAAAGGAAGACAGTGTAAAAACATGCAGTGTGTCATGTCTCAGATAAAGAGGAAGACGAGCTGTTTATTGATGCAGTAAGAAACGAATCGATGAATGAAACCTCTTATCTTTACAACGATTGACAAACACGGAATGTAACTTGAACACAACACATCGTACAAATACGAACCTAATTGAAAGAAATAATGATAATCAAATCCTTGATGACAGCAACACTCATAACACTCACAAAACAAATACTGTATATTAACAATCATGTTACGTTATTTTTAAAATGTTCCCTTTTCTTTTTCATAACTTCTTTAACACACTACTTCTCCGCTGCGAAGCGCAGGTATATATATATGTATATATATACCCCGGTCTACATACTCTCAAATAGACAAACCACACGCCGTGGCGCAATGGAAGAGGCTTCACCTCTAGTGCAGACGTTCGAGGTTTGATTCCCGAGAGGGGGTGCACTGAGTATGTACGCCTGATGAACCCAAAATTAGGGCGAAACACGTGTCAAATACTCTTTGCATTATTTCACAGTAAAACTATTTCAATATATATATACATACATAAATATACACACACATACATATATATCAGCGCTTCCCGATTCATTTTACTCTCGCATCCCCTTGGTTTGAGACGTATGAAAAAATATGCGGTTAAAACAGAAAGACAGATCACCAATTGAAGCTTTATGAATAATGGATACTTTATTCGCCATCAATGATTGTTTTGGTAAAGCCATACTCAGTGTAATCATTAAATGAACGGTAAAAAGTAAGAGTGAGGGGAGGGTGACTTATTGAGGCACACAGGCGAAACCACAATAGCACGCGGGCTCGATGTAGTGTGCGTCAACTCGATCTGAATTGCGCGATCACATTCAAAAAAATATATCTTTTCAAGTTCTATTTAGTCGACACAAATTTCTTTGGTTGGAATGTAAGGCAAATTTACTCTTTACATTTCTATAGTGAAGAAAAATGTATGCAATGATGCCTACATTTAACTTACATTCCTACCAAAGACATTTCTGTCGACTAAATAAAAATTCCTTCTTTTTAAAATTTAAATAGAACTTGAACAGATACGATAATTCATAATATCCAGGCAGACTTGCACGTAAGAGCGGGAGTCATCCGTTTTAACAAGCAGCGTATTGCACTGATACGAAATAGCCAGCGCATTTAATTATTTAGGAATGGATAAATAAATTAAGATTTTGTACAAATAATGTTTTTCATTTTTCATTTTATATATATATGTGTGTATGTATATGTATATATGTTTATATGTGTGTATGTATATATATTGTGAGCTGGAGGGCTGATCGCACCCCAAATAGAGACAGACGCTCCTGGGAAAACCACAAACCCTGAAACACTGACTACACATTGCTCCTTATCCTTGCACTATAACGCGTAATACAAGCCTCGCGCGGTACTCCGCCGACTTATAAGCCTTGCGCAGCGCCTGTCAGTTTGGGAATTGATTGTTTGCTTTTATCTCTCTCTGTTCCTAGCGGAACGGTTATATCTGACTTGTCATGGAGCATGTTTAAGCTCATGTGTTTGCGGTGTCTGAATAAAAATCCTTCTTTTTTTCTACGACCTTCTGTGTCTCTGTGCAAATCTGTGACCCAAGCGTGACAATATATATGCATTTGTGTGTATATATGTGTGTGTATATATATGCTGTATATGTGTATATGTATATATGTATGTATATGTATATATATATATGTTTATATGTGTGTGTGTGTGTATATATATGTATATATATATATATATATATATATATATATACTAATAAAAGGCAAACCCCTCACTCACTCACTGACTCACTCACTCACTCATCACTAATTCTCCAACTTCCCGTGTGGGTGGAAGGCTGAAATTTGGCAGGTTCATTCCTTACAGCTTCCTTACAAAAGTTGGGCAGGTTTTATATCGAAATTCTACACGTAATGGTCATAACTGGAAGCAGTTTTCCTCCATTTACTGTAATGGAGATGAGCTTCAACGCCATGGGGGCGGAGTTTCGTGTGACATCATCACGCCTCCCACGTAATCACGCAGTACATAGAAAACCAGGAAGACCTCCAAAAAGCGCTGAAGAAAACATGCATTATATAATTGAGAAGGCAGCGAAACAATAAGAAGCGAAGGAAAGTGACATATACAACCATATTCATGAGTTCTGCTACTTCGGAAACAAAGCACGATGTAAACCTACACTTTAAATTAAGTTCATAGACAGGCTGCCGCTGGCGTTTGTAATTTAGTGCCCACCCAGAATGTAACTTGAACACAACACATCCTACAAATACGAACCTGATTGAAAGAAATAATGATAATCAAATCCTTGATGACAGCAACACTCAGTAACACTCACAAAACAAATACTGTATATTGACAGTCATGTTACGTTATTTTTAAAATGTTCCCTTTTCTTTTCTACCTTTTTAACACACTACTTCTCCGCTGATATGCGGGTATATATATATGTATATATATATATATATATATATATCCGCTCTACATACTGAATAATGGATACTTTATTCGCCATCAATGATTGTTTTGGTAAAGCCATACTCAAGTGTATTCATTAGATGAACGGTAAAAAAGTAAGAGCGAGGGGAGGATGACTCATTGAGGCATGCAGGCTGTAGTGGGCGTCAACTCGATCTGAATTGCGCGATCACATTTGAAAAAATATATCTTTTCAAGTTCTATTTAGTCCATATGTGTCAAACTCAAGGGCGGGCCACATCCGCCCGTGTAATTATATCCGCCCGAGATCATTTTATATACTGTATTATTGTTATTAAAGCCCGGTATATGAAGCGCTGGTAACACAATAAACTACAGATCCCATAATGCAGCGCTTCAGCTGCCTTGCCGAACTTACTGCGTTAATCAAGTCTACCTTATGATGCTGCAAGTTATTGCGAAGCTAGAGTTATTGCGCACTGAGTTTGCACGGCGCTTTGGTGACTTTGAAGAACAAAAAAAGTCCGTCTACATGCGGCTCGAACCTTGTGCATGTTTGGTAGCACATATCTGTGTGAGAAGCTCTTCTCAGTGATAAAGACTAACAAAACAGCACACAGGAGTCGCCTCACTGATGAGCACCTGCAATCCATCCTGAGAATCTCCATAACACAGAACCTCACACCAAACAGAAACGAACTTGTGGCCAAAAAAAGATGCCAGGCGTCCAGCTCTAAAATGACATATGAGCAAAGACAACTGAATGATTTGATTTGATATTGCACGTAAGAGCGGAGTCAACCGTTTTAACAAACAGCGTATTGCACTGATACGAAATAGCTGTGTGTGTATATATGTAGATATGTATGTATGTATATATGTGTATATGTATAGATATGTATATATATATATATATATGTTTATGTGTGTGTGTAAATATATATATATATATATATGACAACAACACTCATCACTCACAACAGTGACAAAACAATTACATTGACAATCAGGTTACGATATTTTCAAAATGTTTCCTTTTCTTTTCATTGCTTCTTTAACACACTACTTCTCCATGCGAGCTTGGTATTTTGCTAGTATATATATATATATATATATATATATATGACAGCAGCACTCATCACTCACAACAGTGACAAAACAATTACATTGACAATCATGTTACGTTATTTTCAAAATGTTTCCTTTTCTTTTTCATTACTTCTTTAACACACTACTTCTCCGCTGCGACACGCGGGTATTTTGCTAGTATTAAATAAAACTCCACAATGATATACGATATGCTTCCCGTGCAGCGCTTCGCATACTTGAAAGCCCAACAGCCCTATTGATTTTTGATTGTTTGCTTTTCTCTCTCTCTCTGATATTCTCTGTTCCTGACGCACACTTTGAAGAGGAAGATATGTTTGCATTCTTTTAATTGTGAGATGGAACTGCCATCTCTGTCTTGTCATGGAGCACAGTTTAAACATTTGACTAAAGGGTGTTATTTCATGTCTAGAGGGCTCTAATAATGTTAGAAAATGTATTTAGAAGGTCATAAACAGGTTTTCTATGCTCCAACTGCGAAAATATTCGATTTATAAATAAAGAATCCTACTTCGCGGAAATTCATTTATCGCGGCAGAGTCTGGAACGGATTAACCGCGATAAACGAGGGTTGACTGTATCTTGGATCAATAGTGAGAGTTTTCCACATTTGACTTATACGACCGACATTATAAAATACCCAAAATTATACGATAAAATCAAGCCCTGACTTGATTTTGATCCACGGGAAAACTTAAACGCAAGTATATACGGTAATTAATTAGTAATTTTAAACTCTTAGAATTCAATCTGAAGACAGAATTCCTGACCAATGTATCAGGGGGAGAGGCAGGTCTTCTCAAGTTCAGAAGCCCAACTCCCAGTTTATAGCACATTTCATGTAATAGCCCTTGTAATAACTCTGAAGAAGAGCATTAATAAACGTTCTTGTATTCCAAAATGAAACACTCCACCATTCCATCCCTCTCAGTGCTTTGGACTCAATCCTCTTCTCAACCTCAGCTAGTAGATGGTGACTACTCACTGTATGAGATACAACGGCATAATGCTGAGGAGCAAAGGCACCAGATACAGGCTTCCTCGCTTTTCAATTCCAAGCCTACACCATTGTCATCTTCTCCACACTCCATTCCTTTTCTCCCCTTTTTATTCTTTTGGTCAGCAGACCCAGAGATATAGTCAGTGATTATCAGATTCATGGTATCCTGCCCAACCTTCATTCAGCAACTTAATGAGGTCTTCATATAGGCAGAGCTCCACAACCTAACTAAACCTAAGGATGATGTTTACGTTACTCTAGATAGAGGTTTCAACCAAATCTAAAATAATAGAAAAGTAGGCAATGTGGTGTAGTAATTAAGACTTGGACTTTGGGTTCAAATCCCACTACTGACACCTGTGTGACTTGACCTACCTGAGCTACAATTGGAAAAATAAAAGAAATGGAGTCAATTGTATCTCAGATGTTGTAAGTCGCCTTGGATAAAGGCTCAGCCAACAAAGAAATAATATTACATTGGATCAGGGATCAAATAACAATCATTACAAATGTCAGTACTAAAAGCCCGGACTTTCCCTAGCCATCCATCTTCTAAACCCTCTTATCTTAAGCAAGGAACTCATAACAGCAAGAATCAGTTGAACAGGGTGCCAGTCCATCACAGGGTGAACACCTTTACCACCTCAGACGCCTCTGGGATTTCAGGTAGACCTCCCAGATGCTAAATAACTTTTATACATCCACCATCAAAAGTATTCTGACATGCTTTGAGAACAGCAGCAGGACCAGAAGGCTCCACCGAGAATGGATCAGTCAGCTGAACACATCACTGGGTGTGCACTCCCTACCCTTTAAGGACATCTACACCAAGCAATGTTGGACCAGGGCAAAGAAAACGATTGGAGATACCAGCCATCCCGACAACGGCCTCTTCTGTGTGCTGTGGTCACGTAAACACTACGTCCACTTAAAGTCCAGTTCAAGGAGACTGAGGAGGAGCTTCTGGCCACAGCCCATGTGCATCTTCAGTAAGGTAGTGTCCAGAACTGCATGGCTAACTCTCTAACATTAACTTAAGTTATTTATTTAGATCTCATTTATCACATATTTATAATACCATTAATCCATTCATCCATTATCCAACCTGCTAGACCCTGACACAGGGTCACCGTGGTCTGCTGGGGCCAATCCCAGCCAACAAAGGGTGCAAGGCAGGAACAAACTCCGGGCATGGTGCCAGTCCACCGCAGTAATTCCATTAATGATTGTTGATATTTATAATGTCATGCATTATTGTTATTGTATCCTTGTATTCTTCTTAAAGGCAGCTTGAAGTTGAGCAACTAAACATTTCATTACATATTGTACTGTGTGTATAATTTGTATGTAACAGATAAAACTTGATTTTGATTATACATAATATACCATCCGTGAACAGCAGTTTCTAGCTGCAGCTGACCTAACGGCACTGGTGTAGGTGCGACAGGCTGAAGAGCCAAAGCAGGATAGACGCCTCACGCCTGGACAAACTTGTTAAGAAGGCAGGCTCCATTGTAGGATTAAAGTTGGACAGTTTAACATCTGTGGCAGAGCGACGGGCACCAAGCAAACTCCTGTCAATCATGAAAAATCCACTGCATCCACTTAACAGGATCATGTCCAGGCAGAGGAGTAGCTTCAGTGACAGACTTTTGTCACCGTCCTGCTCCACTGACAGACTAAAGAGATCGTTCCTCCCCCACACTATGCGACTCTTCAATTCCACCCGGGGGAGTAAATGCGAACATTAATTTTATTTTAATTCTTTTCATTTTTATTACTATTTAATTTAATATTGTTTCTTTGTATCAGTATATTGCTGCTGGATTATGTGAATTTCCCCTTGGGATTAATAAAGTATCTATCTCTCTATCTAGTAATTATATAGTGCCTTACATATCTATCTATCTAGTAATTATATAGTGCCTTACATATCTATCTATCTATGTATCTATCTATCTAGTAATTATATAGTGCCTTACATATCTATCTATCTAGTAATTATGTAGTGCCTTACATATCTATCTATCTATCTACAAACTCACACGCACAGACAGAACTCATTTAGCCGATGGCCACTTTCAATGAAGTGATGCAACAATAAAAATAATGATAAAAATAAATGAACAAGAAAATAACCAGAACAGACAAGAAGAAGCAAGGCTCTGAAACGTGGCCCTAGCTGGCTAGTAGAGGACACAGGGACAATAGTACAGTACATGGACGTGCTGCTCAATCTGATATACAAAGCTTAATGTGTGTGTGCTTGTTTGTCATACAATTCGTTATACAATTCCATACCCTTAGTCCAATCTCAACAAATTTTGTGCATATACCCCATTTTGTCAGGAAGAGACCACAAGCTACTTTGGAACCCACAACTGATGGCGCTTTTCCACTGCATAGTACGGCACAGCACGGTTCAGTACAGCTCACCTTGGTTCGGCTCAGTTCAGCTCGGTTTGCGTTTCGACTGCAGTTTAGTACCGCTTTAGAGTGGGCGGGATTATTCACGTGTCGTTATAGTTGCGCCGCCTCTACTGCTCGCTCTTCATTTTTTTTAACTTGTCCCTACATTGTTTGTAAGTCCGATGGTAGCCATGTGCGCACAAGAGCTTAGCGACCTCCTGAAAAATGTTTTCATTCCGCGTCGCCCCATCCAGCTCTCGCTGGATCCGCTCCTCGGCTACCAACGAGAGGAACGTCTGTACTTTCTCAATAGACCACGAAACAGCCATTTTTGGTTAAAACAAAATGGTGCATCCGAACCTTCGCTGGCTGTGCTAAAAATCTAGCGGGTCTGTTGTGTCTTGTGTCGCAAGTTCAGTGACGATTTTCTCCGGCCAATCAGTGACCAGCAGAGTTTACACGTCACGTTTGGTAACGGTTCGGTGCGCTTGGAACCTCGGCTGAGGTGGTACTAAAAAAAGGACCAGGTACTGTTCCCAGTGGAAAACCCCCCAAAAGTGAGCTGAACTGAACCGTGTCGTGCCGTACTATGCAGTGGAAAAGCGCCTTTAGACCCTGGAGGTACCTTTGCGTTTTATTTTGTTTCCACTTTTTACTACAGTGATTTTTAAGGACAGTGCCACCTGGTGGCTCCTCTGTGTCACTGCAGTCCAACAACAACAACATTTACTTCTATAGCACATTTTCATACAAATATTGGAGCTCAAAGTGCTTTACAACAGGCATGTCAAACTCACTACTATTGGTGGGCCGCTTCGACTGCCATACGTGCGTCAGCAGGCCGCACTGTAACAAATACTATTATACAAAGTTATGGAGGAATATTTCGGACAAAATGAAATAAATAAATAAATGCGTAAATAAATAAAAGTACTGTGAAATGTGAGCATAAATAAATAAATGTGTCATGAAATGAGAGCATAAATAAATAAATGTGTCACGAAATATGTTTTTCGTTGCTTATTTATTTATTTCATTTTGTCCGTAACATTCCTGCAAACCGTCATGAAATAGGGCTTGAAATAAAAGGGCCGCCAACATTGTAATTTCTTCCGATAAATCTTCAGTTCTCTCTCTGAAATACGTAATATCTTCGGCAGAATCCATTTCATCGGCAGTAGTAAGCATTTTTCTAATTAATTCTTGTGCTATCGATTCACCAATCAGTAACTAGAGGGTGTGTTAGAGCCCACCCTCTCAACTTTGACGAGTGAAAGTGACAGTTTTATTTCAAGCCGTATTTCATGACGGTTTGCAGGAATTTTACGGACAAAATGAAATAAATAAATAAGCAACGAAAAACATATTTCGTGACACATTTATTTATTTATGCTCTCATTTCATGACATATTTATTTATTAAGGCTCTCATTTCATGACACATGTATTTATTTATGCTCACATTTGACAGTACTTTTATTTATTTACGCATTTATTTATTTATTTCATTTTGTCCGAAATATTCCTCCATACAAAGTTACTGTAATACTGAAAACTTTAAAAAATGTAACACTTAAAGTTTAAAGAAAAGCAATTTATTTCCATACAATCTCCGTGCAACAGCATACAATCAGAGTCTTAGCTAGGTCTTTATATTATTATGTTATATTCATTGCTTATATAGGAGTCTTACAGTCTGAGATTTATTTCTTTTGTCCCGACACTTGGCATCTCTTGTTAGTAACCAGTTCGTCAATATCAGGCTTGAAATCTTGTGCAGCTGCAACTTTTATGAGGGATGAAAGGTCCTCAACAGTAAGTCTTGAGCGATGTGGGGTTTTGGTAGCTTTCATTAACGAAAACAATTGCTCACAAAGGTAAGTGTTTCCGAACATAGACAGTACTCTCGATGCCAACTTATGGATCTGCACATACGAGGGTGGCAGGTAAGCATACAAGCCTGGCACACCAACTTCGTTGTATTTTGCCTTCAGAACAGAATCTGACTGCAGTTCAATCAACTCCATTTGGATAATCTCAGGCGCATTCTCAACGTTGTAAGAGTATGGTGACGTAAACAGCGCAAAGTCCTGTTCATGTGAACTGAAATCACGAAAACGCTCAGTAATAAGAGTTGGAAAACAAATCCTCCAAAAATCTAAGTTTACTTCAAAGTTTATATTGTAAAATAAGTTGATATGCAAAAAGCCACCTGACCTACACTAATTTTACAAACTCAAAATCACAAAAATCTGTTAATAAACAACTTTAAACCACCTTTCGCGTCCACTTCAGATCTTCAGCTGTAGTCTGCACTGTTCGTTACAATACTAGCACAAAATTACATAAAACTAGAGCAAAAAAACGTGAAAATATGCAAGCTATTACTACTCGTGGTGGTCAGTTCTGCCCAGGTGGCCAGTCTCAGCAGCCCAGCCAGTAGTGTAGCCCAGTGGTCCGCAACCTGTTTGACACCAAGGACCGCTTTACTAGAAGCAATTTTTTCCAGGGACCGGTGGGTTGTTAGAGGTTGGAGTTTATGGGGTAATTATGGGTTGGTTCGTAGGGCAGTTTTATACACAACTTGCATTACATTTCTATTGTTATCTATATAATAAAAGCCCAGCGTGGTGTCCGTGTCCGCGTTCCTTTTGGCTGTATAGCCGTCCCGTAGAAAAGCCCCAGTCCGACCCCTCTCAGAATTTCTGCTTACCCCCCTCCGTTCTTTCCCCTTTGCTTTTATTTTTCCTGTTCCCGAAAATCTTTTCAAAACAAAAGTAAAGAAATAGACAGAGCGTCACATTAACGTCTTCTCCCCTCTGCCTATTAAATAATCAATAAAATGAAATAAAAAAATCACGAAAGAAACAGAAACCACAACCTACCCTTACAGCGTCCACCGCGCTTCTGGCGTTACAGCCAAACATGTGGTGTATGCAGGTTATGAGGTGTGACGCTAATTAACGCCCGTACTACAACAGATTATATTGTTCATATACTATTAACTATTTACAGGGATCAACTCTTTTGGGGAAGTTCATAACAAAAAACAAAAAAATTAAATTCTAAATAACATGTGCACTTGAGTATTTCGAGCCTCGCGTCTGAGTCGGATGGTTCTCCTGGGCACCAATTCGTGAATTTCACTATGCCCACTATGCCTTTCCATCTTCAGCTACCCATGTGCACTTGTTCGGAGTATACCTTACGGAACAATGCCGAAACGAAACGCAACTAAACCTGCTTCTGCGAGAGAGGACACATTACAGCGTGATCACGAAGCAAAGAGGCAAAGGCGTGACAGTCGCTCACAAGAAACGGACACTCAGCATTCACACAGATTAGCTCAACGACGCGTCTCTGCCGCACAACGAAAGGCAACTGAAACCCCATACAGAGAGAGAAGACAGATTACGCCGTGATCGCGAAAGAAAAGTGGAAGTAAAAATATTGCCTTCCAAAAGTCAAGGGAAATTACTACAAGATACTAATAAATACTTCACACAGAATGTTGTTTACCAAGGAGTACTCGACTCTGTCCACTCGAATGCCACGGGATTTTGTGACTCCACAGACATTACTATGTGCAATGAAGGTGATGGACACGATAACACAGTGCTGCATGTCACTGACGAAGTTAATGCACTACATCGCTTTGCATCATCCTTCTCTTCCTTACAACATTTTACACAACGTATACAGTTCTCATTAGTCTGCGTCCCACACTTCGTGAATCATAGGTTTTGTTTTTAAATATTGTTTCCCATGCAAAAATCAAATGTGGTGCGATGAACGACCCAGTTCACGACTGGCAGCCGCGTTTAAACAGGGAGTCCTTCAACTGTGGCCATCCAACGCGCAGCGTACTGCGTAGCGCGCGCCAAGTTGTAATTTAGTAAATTATAGAGCTTTTTATAGAAATTATACAGCTTACCATAATGCAGAATCGGTGAGAGCCCTGAGCTTGTTTTACTGCAACCAGACAAACCCATCTAGGGAGGATGGAAGACAGTGACACACGAAGTGTGTTACTTATGTTCAGTCTACTCCGTAATCTCGTTTTGGTTGCTGTCACTGCAGAAAACGTGCATCACAAAGATAGGATGTTAGAAATGGAAGCAGCTTTCATAGCTTCTTTCGCGTTATTTTAATCTTCTCCTGTCTACAAGTTATGCTGACGAGAATTTTTCTCAGCATTTCCTTGCGATGATACATTTTCAGGGTGCGAATGATGCCCAAACCCAATGGCTGAAACACTGCCGTGCAATTGGGTGGGAGGAATTCAACGTTAATATTACCCAAGTGCGGAAGCATGTTATGGTCAGCACCGTTATCAATCAGAAGCGAAATTATTATTTTCTTCTTCTTCATATTGTGAGGTTTCTGAACTCTTTTGGGATCTGCGACCCCCAAAACGGGAACGAAACGCAGATGTGCGTCCCGATGCGCTATTGCCATGTGTGAGATTGTTTGTCCGGGTCCCAAAAGAGTTTAAAAACCTCATATATTCTTGAATGAGTGTCGCATTAATATGGATGATTCTTGAACAAGCATCACTGCAACCACATAAAAACGGCTTTTTCGGCGTCTTCAAATGCAGCAGTTCGCATACGTTTGCAACCCGAGATTTTTCTTCTTTTGCATATGACAAGTATGCCGTTTCTATAGAAGGGTGATAATGAGTTAAATTCCAATGGATTTTTTTCAAATGTTGACGACCAATAAGGAAAAGGTATCACTTAAAACCACACAAAACAAAAACAGCAAAAAAAAAACAGTATGAGGAAAGTTCGAAGAAAGAACATTTTTTCACAGTGTTTCTGTTTGGGGATCGCTGTGCAAATGTCCACAACTGAGCTGTGACAGCAGAACTAACTGCTCTGTGGACGATTCATTCAAGCATTTCAAGGTCACTTCGTTGTAAGGAAAGTATCTGCTGCTGAATGTACTTCGTAGTAACAAGATTTCTGTGGACTCGTGTCATGTGGGGAAACTGTCAGAAACATAAAAATACTTTGTTGTAATGCTCGGTCTCTCCTCTCTCTGCATCGCTGCAAAGCCCCGCCCGCCTAGCGGTCTGAAAAGTGTCCTCAGTGAAGGGGGCAGCCTTTTTGCTGTAGCCCTTCACTTAGTGAGTCTCCGTTGCTGGCAGTTCTCTCGGGCCGCGGACCGCAGCCTAGCACTTCAGTTGCGACTTTGCGGCTGCAACTATACTAGCAGATGACGTTTCCGGTACCGTAATGCCATGGGAAAACGTGCTTTTGTCAGAAGGCAGAAGTAAGAAAAGTCAATAAGTAACGCCGAAGATGCAGGATGATTCAATCACAAACGATAGTAATCATTTTGCACAAGTTTAGTGCTAACTAGGATCTGTCATGCGGGCCGCACAGATTTCTGTTGCGGGCCACATGTGTTTGACATGCCTGCTTTACAAGATGAAGAAAGAGAAAAAAGGCCAAAATATAAAACATAAAATTAGGCAACACTAATTAACATAGAATAAAAGTAAGGTCCGATGGCCAGGGAGGACAGAAAAAAAAACAAACAAAAAGACTCCAGATGGCTGGAGAAAAAAAAAAATCTGCAGGGGTTACGAGGCCACAAGACCACCCAGCCCCCTCTAGGTATTCCACCTAATGATGGCCATGTGGACTTCTGGCCTTTAATCTATCAATGTAGAGCAGGTGAAACCCACCAGAAGAGACTGAAGCCAGCCTAGCAGATGAATAGACTAGAGCTTGAAATTATATACCCGGGGAACGCGGCTGTATGTGTATATAATATACATATGTAAATATGTACAGTATATGTATATATATATATATATATATACACATATATATAAACATTGTGATGGACAGCCGGGTCCCATGCCCGTCAGCGACGCCCCTGCTGCATATGATCCGGGGGAGCCACCATAGACAGCTCAATACCTCTCCCAGGACGCTAGGTGGCAACCTCCCAGGCCATTGTTGATTTCCCACTTTCCCGCATGGCTCCATGGACATGGAGTCCTCCACAGCCTGGTTGGGAGATGGGGTGGCCACTAGGGGGCGCCGCCAAGACTCAAGAACCCAGCTGAACGAGTCATCGGCCCCACCCGGAGGTGCAATTGGGACCAGGTGATCAAGCACCTGGAACACTTCTGGGTGGGGTATAAAACGGGCCAGCCTCCACCACTGAGGGGCCAGAATCGGGAGGAAGACGACGAGGACGAGGTTGCCTGAGAGGAGTGGTGATGGTACAAGGTGAAGAGTTGTTGTGTGGGACTAAAGTGCTTTTGGGACTGTGTATTGCCTGTGGGTCACGGGGAAGGCGTGCGCCCACGGGTGAAGAAATACACAACCCCACGGGGTAAAAGTACCCCACGGACCACCAGGGGTCCACAGGAGAGTTGTTTTTCCCTGAGGTGGATAGACGGCGTGTGGAGCGGGGCTGCAGCAGGCTCCCGCGGGCACGCCGTTGCTGGAGGCGCCCGGGACGGCATCGTGTACAGGGAGGCCTCGGTTAGACGAGACTCGGGAGGTGAGTTCCCTGCCTATCGGCAGCCGGCCCGGTGTGTGTTCTTTCTTGCAGGCAGGGACTGCCCGGATCCGCGTCAGTGGCAGACGCATGCTGGTCGCCAGGGCTTAGACGGCGTGGTGGCGCCTGCGGGAGTCGTGGAAAAGGAGCCGCCGCAGGAGGGGAGGCAAAATGGCTGTGGACCAGAAGTCCCGCCCCCTGACAGGCACGCGATTGGATGGTGTGTCTTGCGTGCCCGCCAATGACTGCATAGAGGCGGGACCAAAGAATGTCCATCACGTGCAGGGGGGAGACCCGATTGGGCCAGAATTGGAAGAGGCCCACAGGAAGTTGCCGGCGTCCGGGGCTGACGGACAGGTAGGCTCCGCGTCGGCTACCTTCCTGTCTTTGCCGGCTGCTCTGTCGGAGCTGGAGGCGTGCCTTTAGCCCGCGGAGCAGTTTTTGTCGCAGGTGCTACGTGCCCTCCGGGCGGATTTGCGGTTCCTGGAGATGAAGGCGGTCGCGTCTATTGAAGAGCTTTTGATGGCGATTAAACGGCGTGACGCTGGATTCTTCAGTCAGAGGTGTACGGTGGGGAAGGCGAGTACAGCCGTCCCCGTACAGCATGAAGGAGGGTCTGCTGAAAACGGCTGTGAAGCTAACGATGAGTTTCAAGTAAGCAGCCCTCCGACAGTGGATCCGGCGCAGAGGGCTGCGCACACGGTGAGGAGAGAGACAGTGAGGGGCTGGCAGGACACGGGCTGTTGAGTGCCCCAGGTCCTAGCGCCCTCCACCCCGAGTCGGCTGCAGTCTCGCGCCGCTCTACAGGAACGCAGATGGGAAGGAGGCTCTTTCTTTTTAATAAGGAGACTCAGACCGTCAGGGCGCCCCAGAGCGACAGGAGGAATTGGAGGCTGAGTGGCGGTTCCTCCGATATGATGGGACGTGGTGCTGGGTGCACACGTTCAGGTGCTGCTGCCCTCTGCGGGGCAGAGGGAACCCTTGAGGTCAGCGGAGAGGAAAGGAGTGCAGGTGGTTCCGTCTATTCCAGCGATAGCAGGGACATGGAACCCGAGGAGAGGGTGCTGAACAGGCAAGTGCCGGATGGAGGGGGGGACGCTGCCAGTGTGTGGCATGAACGGACGCCAGGGAAGGGTGTCCAGGCAGCGGTTCTGCCCCTTTCTTTCTGTCTCTTTCAGGACCGGACCCTGGACTGGCAGTAGGACCCACTTCGTTGGGGACCTGCCCTTAGGAGACAGGCCATCTGCGGGAAGGACTCTCCGCTGGCGAGGGGTGCCGCCACGGCTGCTGGAGGCCACGGAGGAGCGAGTGGCTCCTACCAAAGGGGCGTGGAAACCTCGGAGGGGGTGCCGAATGAGTGGGCACCGGGTGCCGGTAAGAGGGTGAGCGCAACCTGTGCGAGGCACAGGAGGACACCAACTGGTGGTGTCCAAGTGGCGTCTCCGCCCCTATCCCTGTTGGGAGAACAGGGCCGGACCTCGGCGACCCAGGAGTAGGACCCGCTTCGGGAGTATGCTGCCCTCACGGTACATGCCACTCCTCCCGAATGGTCTTTGCTGGCTGTGGGGCAGTGTCAGGGATACCAGGGGTGACTTGAAGGACCTGAAGTGGGTTGCTTTGGGGGCCACGGGTAGAGGGCTTGGAAGCCCAACCCTGTAGGGACCCGTGGTCACCGCCAGGAGGCGCCCCCAATGCCTTGGGGACCCTGGACCTCAGCACTTCCGCAACACCAGGAAGTGCTGGGGGGAAGAAGAGGGACACCCGGAGAGCTTCCGGGAGAACAGCCGGCATTTCCGCCACACTGGGGTGTGTCCAGGGAGGAATGCCGGGAAGCACGTGGAGCTCATCCGGGACCAGATAAAAGGGGCCATCTCCCTTCATTCGAGGCTGGAGTCGGGTGGAAGCAGGACGAGGCAGGGGCAGAGTGTGTGGAGGCGGCCCCAAGAAAAGGCGTTGTGTGGCCAGGACTGTGTGGGGGTTTGTGGTGCACTTAAAACATTTGTAAATATTGTAAATAATAAACGTGTGGTGGTGATAGACAACATGTCCGCCTGCCTGTGTCCGGGCGGGTCCACAACAACATATATATATATTTTATATATATATATATATATATATATATATATATATATATATATATATACAGGGTAGGATTCAAAAGTAATGAGCCTCATTTTGTTCTGACACGAACGTACCTTGCTGCGCGCCCCACTTGCCGGCGACGGTGGGTGTTGGCTTCACAACGCAACGGATCGGCCTTGACGGGAACCCCTGTGTGGCAATGCGTTACACGACGGAATGGAAAATTCGTTAGAGCAACGGTACACGATCAAGTTCTTCGGAGTGAAGGGGATCATCCACTACGAGTTTGTCCTGCAAGGACAGACCGTGAATGCTGCTTACTACTTGGAAGTCCTGAAAAGGCTGAAAAGAAGCGTCGCACGCAAGCGAAGGGACATCGAGGACCGCTGGAAACTTCACCACGATAACGCGCCCAGCCACACTGCCTTCATCGTGAGCGCCTACCTGGCCCAGGTGAACGTTCTGGTGGTCCCCCAGCCTCCCTACGGACCTGACTTGTCGCCTTCTGACTTCTTCTTGTTTCCGCGCTTAAAATCAGCTCTGAAAGGAAAACGCTTCGACTCGATCGAGGACATCCAAGCAAATGTCAAGGCAGCCCTTGCAACCATCCCGGAACAGGCCTACGTGGACACCTTCGAGTCATGGAAAAGCTGCCTACAAAAGTGTATCGATGCAGAAGGTGCCTATTTTGCAGACTATTAATTAGTTGTACCGATTTGCTCAATAAATTTGTCTTTTTGAACAAAGGCTCATTACTTTTGAATCCTACCCTCTATATATATATATATATATATATATATATATATATATATATATATATACACACACACACACACATATATATCTATTATATAAAAAAATATTGGGACTAGATAAGACTTTTTCAGAGAGATGAAAACAGAATTTCAAGTCCCGTGAGACGAGACTTTGTGCCATGAAATGAATTGAAAATCTAACAGGTCCAAGTAGGGGTGGAAATAAAAGACAAAACAGTAGAAGAAGAAAAGACAAAGAGTAGATGACAAAGTAGAACGTTGTATCGAGGTTCAAAAACATTGGCGTGATGCACATGCACAGCAGGTTAGAGATTACGAAAGTACTAAAATTCGAAAGTCTCAAACAACTGATAGTAAAGATCGTATTAGCACAAACAAACGGAAATTATTACTCAGTGAAATAACAGAACAGCCAAAAAGAGATCGAATATATGAACATAGGTGATATAACAGAAGTATGTAGATATTGTTTGGTGTTAAACTTTAAGCCTGAGACTCATAGATCGTCTAATTCATGTTGCCATCAGGGAAAAGTAGTGTTTCTTCCCAACGAAGAGGTGTATCCATGAGAAATAAAAGATTTGTTATTTGGTGAAAGTGAAATCCACAAACACTAGAGGCAAAATATCCTCATCTACAATAATCTGTTTGCGTTCGCATCATTCAATGCTCAAAACATACATTTACATGATTCAGGACAATACACTATGAGAATCTGTGGTCCTGCAAATATTAAAGCTACGACAAGTTTAATTTCAAAGAAACCACAATTCGGTCAGGTTTATATTTATGATCACGGAGAAGCGATGCAACATAGAATTGAAAGAGTTAAACGATCTGACGTATTAGAAATTCTACAACCAACAATGGATACAAATCCATACATCCAAAAGTATCGCACTGTACACAAAACCTATCTGAAAAACACGGACAAAGAAGTTTTCTTGGATTTCTATATGAATCCAAAAGTTCACGCTTACATATATAATAAACTAACATGTGATGAATTGTCAGCGATAATAGTTTTGAAAGACGGAGATATCAAAGACAGAGTTGATATTTGTGTTTATCCAAAAGCACAGCGCAATTTGTCACAAGTGAAGTGAGCTGGGGACAGAGCCCCCTAGTATATGTATATATATATATATATATATATATATAGAGAGAGAGAGAGAGTGTATATATATATATATATATATAGAGTATATGTATTTATATATATAGAGAGAATGTATATATATATATATATATATATAGAGAGAGAGAGAGTATATGTATATATATTGTAAGATATGGCCGGCCATGTACCCCGGCCAATACCCCCAAGCCGCCAGGTGGAGCCCTCCTTGCAGCATGGAGGTCCCCAGAAGACCAGCAGGGCATTATGGACCATGTAGTTTTATGCACCGCCCTGCTGGATGCCATGGGGCCGAGAGGGAGCTGCAGGGAGGACCGAAGAGTTCTTCATGCCCTATGACCCGGAAGTTCGTCATAGGAAGAGCGACGGGCTTCGGGTGAGAAAAACATTATTTACCCTGACCCGGAAGAAATAAGGACTTGTGGACTGTTGGGAAGGAACACCTCGGGTCAGGGAATATAAAAGGACTGTGGGAGCTCCCAGACGATGAGCTGAGTTGGGAGGCAGGGTGGCTAAGCGTCTGGGAGTGGAGGATTGTTTATTATTGTGGTTTATTGTTATTGTGAATTGTGGAGAGGAGCGTGCTTTGAGCACTTATTATTATAATAAATATCATCTTTGGACTTTTACCTGGTGTCTGACGTATAGTCTGAGGGTACAAGGGTGCGAGAAGCATCTTATTCTGTTACAATATATATATATATAGAGAGAGAGTATATGTATATATATATATATATATATATATAGTATATGTATATATATATATATATATAGAGAGAGAGAGAGAGTATATGTATATATATATATATATATATTGCTATTGCTATATATACAGGGTGAGTCAAAATTATGTTAACACTAACGGTACTGCTATGTTTATATTTATATGCAATTTTTGTGGACAATTTATGTGCCACATATGGTTCATGTGTTGAACATGATGGCGACATTCCTGCAAATCATCTTGCACATATGAAATATGTTTTGTGAATAATTTGTTTTTTACCATTTAAATGTTAATATAATTTTGATATATATATATATATATATATACAGTATATATATATTTTTTTATATATACATATATTGTGAAAGGTGCTATATAGGCACTCGACCCGACACAGACTGACAATGGAGGCCCAGGTAAAAATAAAAACAAAAGATTTATTTTCTTCCGCTGGGGGTCACGTCTTCCCTGTGTCCCTCAGCTACAGCACAGTTGCACAAAGCACCACACAAACTAAATCAAAAATATTCTTCTTCCTCCACTCCTCCCAGGCAGCTTCGTCCTTCTCCTCCCAACTCTGGCGCCCGGAGTGGTGGCTGCTGGTTCCTTTTATAGTCCAGCCGGAAGTGCTCCAGGTACTTGACCACCCGTTTCCGGGTGTGGCTGCAGAACTGCCCAGACGGGCTCAGGAACCCTTGCAGCTGGGCAAGCTGGGGGCTGCCATCTTGCGACCCGGGACAGTTATTGTGCAACCTATGACTGTTCCCCTGGATTATATGTAGAAGGGGCATCCCAGCCGGGCATTGGCCTTGGCCGTCCATCTCAATACACAACACAATACACACACACACATATACATATATATATATATAGAGAGAGAGATGTGTAGGTGTTGGACATAATTCAGTTAAATTATATGGTCTAATCTAATGAGACTACGTTTTCTTAGCAGTCAGCGACTATGAAGTTATGTAATTTAATCCATTCTTGATTGACATGGCAAGAAAAAGTATGTGGACCCTTTGGAATGACCTTTATTTTGCATTAATAGGTTATAAAATATGATCTGATCTTCATCTAAGTCTCAAATATAGACAAGTACAACATGCTTTCAGTAGCATCACACAAACGATCCTAATCTTTCATGTCATCAAATATTCAGAGTGTGCTGTTTAAAAAGGTAAATGAACCCTTGGATTTAAAAACTGATCCTCAAGCTCCATTGGCAGCAGTAACTTGGAACAAGTGATTTTGGTAGCTGTTGATCTGATCTACGTGATGTCCAGGATGGATTTTGGGCCATTCTTTGTGACAGAACTGCTAAGGATTCCTGATGAGAACGTCACTCCATGGCATCTCCACTATTCGAGGTCTGGCTCTGACTGGGCCACTCCAAAATGTAGATTTGTTTTTCTTTTTTTGAAGCTGTTCTGGAGCAGATTTACTTTAAAGTTTAAGGTCACTGTCACCCAACGTCTACTGGAATTCACCTTGATGTTTTCGTGTAGAGTACCTGCACAAACCTGGGAATTCATTTTCCCTCTTGACGATGGTGAGCTACCCAGGCAGCCTCAAATCAAATCACATCCTCCGCCACACCTGACCATTGGGACGATGTCTTCATGTTGGTATGCAGTGCCCTTTATACACCTTATGTAACTGATGAATATTCTTTCCGAGTAATCGAACCTTGCCTTTATCAGTCCACCAAATAGTTTCCCAATAGCACTGTGAATTGTCATGGTGGTCTTTGGCAAACTTCAGGGGAGAGCAGCTATTTCCTCCTTGACGTCGTGCCACGGGCACCGTGCCTGGTCACTGTTTTGTGTATGGTAGACTCGTGAACAGAGATGTTCCAGCTCTTACTCAAGGGTTTTTGTTTCAGCTCATAGAGCATTCTTCGTTGTGCCTTTCGACTCGTCTTCTATGGACAGTAGCCACAGTATTAAAATCCCCTCCATTTCTACTCAAACTCCTTCAAAATAAAACATTATTAGCCTTTCCAGCTTTAGACATTCTTGACTGTAGATCTTCTGATTTCCTATTTTCTCCTTTTTTTTGCAAGACATGCCTTACATCAGCAGACAACAGCAAGCTCAAAATGTCTCTGACCTTTTTTTTTTTTTTTACAGGTTAAAGTAGCTCTAAGCTCCACCTCCAATCTCGTTTCATTGGTTGGATTCCAGGTTTGCTAACCAGTAACACCCCGTCGTCCTTCTCCAGTTAGCTTCTGTTGTGGTCATCATCCTAGGAGTTCACAGCCATTCCTTCAACTTACACTGTGCATGTCTGAATGACGTGTTCAATATGTACAAGAACAACACAATAAGCAGATTGTGTTTCTCATTATTGTAACTTAGATGAAGATCAGAACATACTTTAAGGACAAATCTATACATAAATGCAATGGGACCACAAGAAGTACTTTTCCTTGCCAGTCCACTTGAAAATAAACACCACTATTATTGCTACAACTTTCTGCCCGTACTCACAATAAGAGTTGCTCTCATTCCATCCTTTTAAACGTATCCACAAATGGCTGTGCGACGGGCCCCTTCCTTCCTGCAGTCATGACGCAGACCCCCTGGTATCATGACAAGTGACCGGCACTCAGCACACCAGCATGCTCCCTCTTGAGCAATCGCCATCGTACTGCAGCACAAGAGGGCCGGCCTCTAGATATACCTGCTGCCATGGCAACGGCCCTTGGGTCCTAACAATAAGAAAGCAAACTGTCAAAAAAAAAAAAGATCAAGCAATGCCGTTTCAGAGCCCCTCATGTAACATCTGGGAACACCAGAAAAATGGTGACAGGGGGAGGCCGTCCAGCCAGCGTGTTCACCAGTCCGAATCTCCAAGATCACATCCAGCTAAGATTTGAAAATAGTCTTCACGCAAGAAACCAGCCACATAAAGCACGAGGCAGGATGTCAACTGTACCCCAGGCCATTTTAATACTGTTGTTTGAAGTAGACAGTTAACTTCATGCTTTTGTTGTACGTCTCACTTGCATTTCACTTGCAGGGTTGTTATCTCCTCACAAAGGCCCACGGTGTTTGAGCCTGGTTCTTGCTTACATTAATTAGGGTGGCACAACGTCATCTTTGGCCAACCAATAATCAGACTCGGGCAGCAAACCAGTGTGAGTTTAATGGACAATAAATAGTGAGTACTCCTGCTTGGCAGCTTCAGACACTCGGCTTCCATCCACAGCCCACTCACTGACTCCCTGGATGGAGTTGCCTGCTTTCAGTTCCTCCGAGACCTCAAATGCATGCATATTCACGTCCTGTTCACCCCACAGCGGACTCAACATATTCAGGACCCCTTCACTTTCTGCACCCTTTAATATGCTGCAGATTTAATTTGTAATGGAAAAGCTTGCCAGCAATCTACATTTAGTGACCCATACTCACAAAGTGGCGGTACTAAATGAGAAAGGCTAGAGCAGGCTTTTCTTCCTAAGGCGACTGCATTGCTTTAATGTAGAAAGTGACATCCTTCACGTCTTCTACAACTCTGTGATGGCCAGTGTGGTGTGCTCGGCTGGTAACATCACTTCAAGAGAGGCCCCCCGAATGACCAAGTAAATTAAAAGGGCAAGCTCAGTTATGGGACACACTCTGGACACTCTGATGGTCGTAATGAAGGAGAGGATTTAAACAAAACTGAGTGCCATTATGAACAATGCTGTACGTTCCCTCTCAGACACACTGAGGACTTTCAGACAACGAATAATTCAATAGAAGTGTGTCAAGAAAGGCTAGGGGGGGCTCCGTTATACCAACAGCAAACTGCCTGCATAGCACCTTACTGTGACTGGGACTGTCAAGGCAGATGTTGTTCCTACTTTTAAAGTTTATATCTATGATATAATGTCTTAGATAGATAGATAGATATGTAAGGCACTATATAATAGATAGATAGATAGATAGATGTGAAAGGCACTATATAATAGATAGATAGATAGATAGATAGATAGATAGATAGATAGATAGATAGATAGATAGATAGATAGATATGAATGGCACTATATAATAGATAGATAGATAGATAGATGTGTAAGGCACTATATAATAGATAGATAGATAGATAGATATGTAAGGCACTATATAATAGATAGATAGATAGATAGATAGATAGATAGATATGTAAGGCACTAAGTAATAGATATATAGTTAGATAGATAGATAGACATGTAAGGCACTATATAATAGATAGATAGAAAGACAGACAGATAGATATGTAAGGCACTATATAATAGATAGATAGATAGATATGTAATTCACTATATATTAGATATATAGTTAGATAGGCAGATAGATAGAGAGATAGATAGATAGATACAACTAGGCACTACATAATAGATATATAGTGTGGTCTATGGCCGGCTTGTCATCCCGGCCAATACCCCCAGGCCGTCAGATGGAGCCATCCCTGCAGTATGGAGATGCCCCGAAGACCAGCAGGGAATCATGGACAATGGAGTTTTTATCCACAGCCCTGCTGGATACAACAGGGGCCGCAAGAGGGAGCTGCAGGGAGGAGCCAAGAGTCATATGTGCCCTATAACCCGGAAGTGCGTCATAGGCAGAGCAATGGCAGAAGTGACGTACTTATGGGGTGAAGAAAAGAACTTGTACCTGACCTGGAAGTGATAAACATGGACTGGGGATTGGGAACACTTCCAGGTCAGGGAATATAAAAGGACTGTGACAGCTCCCAGACGGCGAGCTGAGCTGGGTGGTAGAAAGGCAACGCGTCTGGGAGTGGTGGAGAGTATTATTGTTAATGTATTGATTTGTTATATGAGTATAGTGGAGGAGAGGGTGCTTTGTGCACTGTGCAGAATTAATAAAGTCAACATTTGGACTTTTATCTGGTGTCTGGAGTCTTGGACAGGGGTTCAAGGGAGCGATAGCGCCCCCTATATGTCACAATAGATAGATAGAGAGATAGATAGATAGATAGATAGATAGATAGATAGATGTGAAAGGCACTATATGATAGATAGATAGATAGATAATGTAAGGCACTATATAATAGATAGATAGATAGATAACGCACTATATAATAGATAGATAGATAGATAGATAGATAGTGCATATGAATCCCAGAACAACAGCAAAGGAGCATGTGAAGATGCTGGAGGTAAAACAGGCAGACAAGTATCTACACTCACCGGCCACTTTATTAGGTACACCTGTTCAACTGCTTGTTAATGCAAATATCTAATCAGCCAATCACATGGCAGTAACTGAATGCATTTTGGCAGGTAGACATTGGCAAGTTGACCTGCTGAAGTTCAAGCTGATCATCAGGACGAGGAAGAAAGGGGATTGAAGTGACTCTGGATGTGGCCTGGTTGTTGGTGCCATTTGAGCTGGTCTGAGTATTTCAGAAACTGCTGGTCTGCTGGGATTTTCACGCACAACCGTCTGTAAAGGGAAAATATCCAGTGAGTGACAGATCTCTGGGCGGGAGTTGCCTGACTAGTCTGCGCTGATAGAAAGGCAACAGTAACTTAAATAATCACTCATTACAGCCAACGTATGCAGAAGAGCATCTCTGAACTTATAGAAAATTTAAATTTAGGGATCAATGTGCTTTCAGCCATTAGCTTTTTAGAATTATTAAAAACTTATGCTCACATTTTTATTTCTAAGTAGCTGAAATGCCCTCATTTATTTGTTAGCATAAAGGCTGCTGGCATTTTTTTTTTTTTGCTTACAAGTGGCCTGTCTTTCTTTCTTGCTGCTCAGTTTAAAACTTCAGCGAGACGGTGACAAGTCAAGGACACAGCATACTCTGAGAAAGCTGAACAGGCCGTCGTCTCAAGAAACGCAGCTGCTGAGTGTAGTTTAGAAAATATATACAGTACTATATATAGGTCAAATCTAAATTCACGTATTAATGATTTTGTGTGCTAAAGATTTGAAGTCAAGTTAACGTAAAATGTGTTATAATTAGTAGGCTCTAGGTTATATAAGAATGAATAAAATTAAAAGCTTGTGCCTGTATTTTTATTTCTCTAAACAGCTAGTTAGCCGCCTGTGCTAATCTGCTCAAGGCCACTTGCCTTCACTTTTTTTTTCTTTGGTTCTTTATTTCACCTTATTAAAATTTCATGTATTAGGAATTTGTTAGTTTTTCAATTTATTTTTGTAGCGCCCAAACTCACACAAGAAGGTGCCACAATGGGCTTTAACAGGCCCTGCATCGTGACAGCCCCCCAGCCTCGACTCTCTAAGAAGACAAGCAAAAAACTCCCAAACAAAAAACTGGAAGAAATCTTGGGAAAGGCAGTTTCAATAGAGACCCCTTTCCAGGTAGGCTGGGCGTGCAGTGGGTGTCAAACAGAGGGGGTCAATACAATACAATACACAGAACAAAACAGAAGTAATTCTCAGTACAGTATAAAAATATTACAAGTACGGAGCAGAATTTAACAGTAATGATATCACATGCTATGATTTGATTTTTTTGACCCCCCAAGAGTGCAGGGTCTGCTATTGTACGGCACCCCAGGAGCAAATCGCTCAGGTGCCCAATGGAGTAGGATCCTTTCAGACAATAAATGGCAACCTTCCGGATGCCAGTGCAGATCCTTAGCCTCAGACCCACTAGCTGTAGTGGCCAGGACTCTGCCCACCTGCTCAGAGACTAGCATGAGGTGACGACAAGCCAAGCAAAGTGTGTTCTATAAGAAGACTAAGTGCCACTGTCTTAGAGATGCAGCTGTCCAGAACTGTAGCCTTGCAACAAGTAACTTTTGTATATAAGTTGAAAAGTATTTTGTACAGTTGTGCTTGAAAGTTTGTGAACCCTTTAGAATTTTCTATATTTCTGCATAGATATGACCTAAAACATCAGCAGATTTTCACTGAAGTCCTAAAAGTAGATAAAGTGAAACCAATTAAACAAATGAGACAAAAATATTATACTTGGGCATTTATTTATTAAGGAAAATGATCGAATATTACATATTTGTGAGTGGCAAAAGTATGTGAACCTCTAGGATTAGCAGTTAGTTTGAAGGTGAAATTCGAGTCGGGTGTTTTCAGTCAATGAGGTGCCAATCAGGTGTGAGTGGGCACCCTGTGTTATTTAAAGAACAGGGATCTGTCAAAGTCTGCTCTTCACAACTCATGTTTGTGGAAGTGTATCATAGCACGAACAAAGGAGATTTCTGAGGACCTCATCAGGCTGGAAAAGGTTACAAAACCATCTCTAAAGAGTTTGGACTCCACCAATCCACAGTCAGACAGATTGTGTACAAATGGAGGAAATTCAAGACCATTGTTACCCTCCACAGGAGTGGTCGACCAACAAAGATCACTCCAAGAGCAAGGCGTGTAATAGTCGGCGAGGTCACAAAGGACCCCAGGGTAACTTCTAAGCAACTGAAGGCCTCTCTCACATTGGCTAATGTTCAGGGTTATGAGTCCACCATCAGGTGAACATGGAACAACAATGGTGTGCATGGCAGGGTTGCAAGGAGAAAGCCACTGCTCTCCAAAAAAAACATTGCTGCTCGTCTGCAGTTTGCTAAGGATCAGTTGGACAAACCAGAAGGCTATTGGAAGAATGTTTTGTGGACGGATGAGACCAAAATAGAACTTTTTGGTTTAAATGAAAAGCGTTATGTTTGGAGAAAGGAAAACACTGCATTCCAGAATAAGAACCTTATCCCATCTGTGAAACATGGTGGTGGTAGTATCAGGGTTTGGGCCTGTTTTGCTGCATCTGGGCCAGGACAGCTTGCCTTCATTGATGGAACAATGAATTATGAATTATATCAGAGAATTCTAAAGGAAAATGTCAGGACATCTGTCCATGAACTGAATCTCAAGAGAAGGTGGGTCATGCAGCAAGACAACGACTCTAAACACACAAGTCGTTCTACCAAAGAATGGTTAAAGAAGAATACAGTTAATGTTTTGGAATGGCCAAGTCAAAGTCCTGACCTTAATCCAATTGAAATGTTGTGGAAGGACCTGAAGCGAGCAGTTCATGTGAGGAAACCCACCAACATCCCAGAGTTGAAGGTGTTCTGTACGGAGGAATGGGCTAAAATTCCTCCAAGCCGGTGTGCAGGAATGATCAGAAGTTACCGGAAACGTTTAGTTGCAGTTATTGGGGGGTCACAGCAGATACTGAAAGCAAAGGTTCACATACTCTTGCCACTCACAAATATGTAATATTCGATCATTTTCCTTAATAAATAAACGACCAAGTATAATATTTTTGTCTCATTTGTTTAACTGGTTTCTCTTTATCTACTTTTAGGACTTGAGTGAAAATCTGATGATGTTTTAGGTCACATTTATGCAGAAATATAGAAAATTCTAAAGGGTTCACAAACTTTCAAGCACAACTGTATGTCTTTATTTGTAAGTCAAATGTAATGTTTCTTGTCTGACTATACAAATCCCCCCGAGTCCTTAGGACCGACTCAGGATGTGAGTTTAATTGTAGGGTTTTTTTTTTTTTTGCCTTAAACCAGTTTGGCATCCCCCACAGAAAAGCCAAGCTTCAACTCAACAGATGGGTGCAGGAGTGAAAAGGCAGTATGGGAGATGGAGAGTCAGACCACCTTAGCGAGAAGTGACTGTGTTTGGAATGAAAAACCTAAAAGCCATCAACAAAGCAACTGGGGGGGGTGACTTGTTCTGGAATCCTATTGGTGTAAAGTTGGCTGTTGGGGATTGGTTCTGAATCGGAGAACATTCAGTACCACGACGCCCTATTTTGCCCAGAGGGGACTGGGCGGTATCATGGTCTGGAATCCCTACAGATTTTATTTTTTCTCCAGCCGTCTGGAGTTTTTTTGTTTTTGTCCCCTGGCCATTGAACCTTACTCTTATTCGATGTTAATGTTGATTTATTTTTTATAATGATGTCTTTCATTTTTCTATTCTTTAATATGTAAAGCACTTTGAGCTACTGTTTGTATGAAAATGTGCTATATAAATAAATGTTGTTGTTGTTGTTGTTGGTGTAAGGATTTGGAACAGAGAATCTATTAGTTTGGTTGCTTTGCCACTCCTTCTCTCTCTCACACCATCGCCATGAAGAGAAGAACACAAACAGAAAACACAACTTGACAATTTCCCAACGTCTGAAGGCTCCACGTTCATCTGTACAAACAATAATACACAAGTACAAAAACGGCATGGGACCACCCAGCCGTCATACTGCTTAGGAAGGCGACTCGTTCTCTCTCCTAGAAAAGAACGTACGAGGGGGAGTCAAGCTAAAATTTGTAAATGGGATTTATTAGAAAAATAGAACAAACCTTAACCCTTAAACTGCCACATACCCTGGGGGCGTAATGCACCCCCAGACGCCAAATACTTTTTTTGATGCGCTTTTTAAGGAAACGTCACAATTCACCAGGAAAATGTGAAATTTTAATGGAACACATATTTTTTTCATGCAAACAACATCACAATTACTGTACCACTGATCATTTTACACACTGCCAGTGAACTGTAAAAACTATATAAAAAACTACTGTAGCAATCTATTATTATATGAACGAGGTGCAACTGACACCATTGATGCAATTCAGTAAACTACCGAGCCAACTGTGCTTGAACTGGCTGCACATGGGCACACAGAGGTAAGTGCTGAGACTCGCAGGCCAGTCTAGTGCAGCGGCTCAATCATAGGGACAATGATGCTGATTCACTTGGGGGCGCCAGTGGTCATGAGCTGGCTGGTCAACGAATGTACGGCACGGACTGATCAGCTTCAGCGTGCTGGCAAATTGCACCGAGAACCAACTATACGGCGGTTTAAGGGTTAACATAACTGATGCTGTCATTTCTCAATGTCGTCTCCACCCTTCTCAATGCACTTGTGCCACCTGTTAGGATTCCAGAAGAGTAAAAGGTTTTATCTCGTCCTCGCCACCACTCATGCACCTGAGTTATTGTCGAACACGATAGATAGATAGATAGATAGATAGATAGATAGATAGATAGATAGATAGATATGTAAGGCACTATGAAGCCTGCTATTCGACCCAAATGGCAGGGAATGCTGTCTCAAGGGGTCCTTTTGGTGACACACACTGCTAAGAACACCAAAGCCTGTCTGGAGAAACTGAAGTTTGAGGTATTGCCACATTCTCCTTGTTCACCAGATTTGGCACCGTGGTGTGATTTCCAGCTTTTTGGACCGCTAAAAAAACATCTGGGTGGTCGTCGATTCAAGACAGATGACCGCGTGAAGAAAGCAGAGCACAACTGATGGCGAGGACAAGCAGACCTTTTATTCTGCTGGCACTTCCAGACAGGTGGATTGAATAGCAGACTTCACATTGGTCTCCAGCAAGTCACAGTAACTTCCACCAGTGACTGGAGTACCCCTTGACATGTCATGTTCGACAATAACTCGGGTGCACGAGGGGTTCAGAGGACGACACCAAACCTTTTATTCTGCTGGCACTTCCAGGCAGGTGGCGCAAGTGCATTGAGAAGGGTGGAGACGACATTGAGAAACGACAAGATCAGTCCTGTAAGGTTCAATTCCATTTTCTACTAAATACCATCTTCTAACTTTAGCTTGACTCACTCTTGTACTTTGGCACAAAGAGTGCAAATCAATCCCAGAACAACAGCTGGAGATGCTGGAGGAAACAGGTAGACAAGTATCGATATCCACAGTAAAACAAGTCCTGTATCGACATAACCTGAACAGCTGCTCAGCATGGAAGAAGCTACTGCACCAAGGCCGCCATACAAAAGCCAAAGATCTTACCTTCTGGAGAAATGTCATCAGGTCTGATGAATCCAAGATTGGAGTGTGTGGCCATAATAGCCATCGTTTTGTTTGGAGGAAAAAGGGTGAGGCTTGCAAACCAAAGAACATCAACCCAACCGTCAAGCATGGAGGTGGGAGCATCATGTAGTGAGTGTTCTATATTGCAGGAGAAACTGGTGCACTTCACAAAATAGATGGTATCACGAGAAAGGAAAATGATGGAGATATAGATAGATAGATAGATAGATAGAGAGGCACTATATAATAGATAGATAGATACTTTATTAATCCCAAGGGGAATACTACAGGAACATCTCATGAGCTCAGCAAGGAAGCTGAAGCTCAGTTGCAAATGGATCTTCCAAATGGACAATGACCCAAGCCTACCTTGAAAGTTATAACAAAATGGCTTAAGGGAAACAATGTCAAAGTACTGGAGTCGCCATCACAAAGCCCTGACCCCAATCCCATTGAAAATTTGTGGGCAGAACTGAAAAAGCGTGTGTGAGCAAGGAGGCCTACGAACCTGTCCAATTTACATCAGTTCTGTCTGGAGGAATGGGACAAACTTCAGACAACTTATTGTTAAGAAGCTTGTGGAAGGCCAACCAAAATGTTTGGCAATTTTAAAATCAATACTACCAAATATGAACAAAGTGTACCCACTGGACTTGTGATAGAGTCAATAAAAAGTGGAATAATCTGAGGTCTGCAAACATTGTTGCAAAAAATTACTTTGCACTACAGTAAGTAGATGTCTTAAATTAAACGACAAATGTATAGTTTGTTAGTATAAATTCTGTGGAAGGGTTATAAAGTGAGTTTTAAAGAATTCATCCTAAGGGCTGATTTAAACTTCACGCTCAGAATGTTGACGCTCACTCATCATGGCTGCCATGTGTTCCCAGCATTCCTTTTGACACGTCCTGTGAGCACGTCGTCAGAAATTAATGTGACACGTGTATGAGTTGCAGTACCTGAAAAATCTGGGTGACGTGTGTGTACGAGTTTTGGTACATGATGTCTGTACCGTTATCTTCTATCAACATTTGATGGCATCGCAGCTCCAACAGGATCAATGTGTGTGCTTCGATGTTTGATGAATGGTTCTGTGCGGTGAAGGAAATCATCATACTTTTCTTCATCCATTTCTCGCATAGGCAATACAGTGGAACCTCGGTTCACAACCATAATTCGTTCCAAAACTCTGGTCGTAAACCGATTTGGTCGTGAAACGAAGTAATATCCCCCATAGGATTGTATGTAAATACAATTAATCCATTCCAGACTGTACGAAATGTATGTAAATATATTATTTTAAAGATTTTTAAGCACAAATATAGTTAAGTATGCCATACAATGCACAGCGTAACAGTAAACTAAATGTAAAAACATTGAATAACACTGAGAAAACCTTGAACAACAGAGAAAACTAACACTGCAAGAGTTCACGCTATAGCGCTACGAACCGCTCATTAAAAACACTTTTTTAATTGAGTTTTAAGCACAGGGAAAAAAAATGAACATTTGAAAAATCCGTAATTTAATAAACCACCAAGAAAAGTAACATTGCAACAATGCACGCTACGAACCGATCGCTGTAAACAGAAGTGAAGTGGAGGTTAAAATCCAATAGAAAAAAGTCTTCATTAAATACGAGGTTAAAACAATGCTCAGATCTGTCTCTTTAAAAACAAGCTTGGTGCCTTCTTTAATTGCCTTCTTGGCCTTATGCGTCCAGCCGTCTCTCGTTCGCGCACGTGTGTGTCTCTGTCTCTCTCTCTCTCTCGTGCGTGTGTCTCTCGCTTGCTCGTGCACATGTGTGTGTGTCTCTCTCTCTCTCTCATGTGTGTGTGTATCTGTCTCTCTCTTTCTGCACAGGGAGAAGCTGAACACGTGCGGAAATCATCGGCGTGCATAAACCGAAAGGGAAACTGGCTTGTTCGTATACCGAGTGTGTGGCCGTGAACAGATGCAAAAGTTTGGCGAACTTTTTGGTCGTAAACCGATTTGTACGTGTTCCGAGACGTTCGTGAACCGAGGTTCCACTGTACAAATGTTGCATATTCCCCATCGCAATGGCGCAATACACTTAAAGCTCTCACATCCCATCCTCTGCACTGCTGTTGCCACATCTACACAACAGCATCAGAATGCAAAGAATTTTTATCTTCAACTGACAACACAGAGAAACCAGTTGTTTTCTCACTGTGATGGTTTCTCACACTGCCACCTGATGGAATACAGTTACTTAAAGCACACGCACACAAGTATAGTCCGCACACGTTTGTGTAGCAGCAGCAGCGTCCTCAAGCACACACGTCGCGAATGGAAACTTGTGAGTTCAACCGTAGATCTTTGTTTCAATTAGGAGAAATTGGGTTGTTGGCCTCTGAGAAACATGATTAGCAGAGGCAAATTTCTCTAAACATAACCTGACCCCTCAACTTTTTTCATGATCATCCTCACCCCATGAGGCAAGATCTTGAAAGGAGCTCCAGACTGTGGGCAATTGATGGTCAATTCATATTTCTTCCGTTTCTGAATAATCATACCAACAGTTGTGACCTTCTCACCAAGCTTCTGGCTGGTGGTCTTATGGCCCATTCCGGCCTTGTGCAGGTCTTGTCTCTGATGTCCTTTGACAGCTCTTTGGTGTTGCCCGTGGTGGTGAAGAGGTTGGAAGAAATGGATTCTGTGGACAGGTGTGCTTTATGCACATAACGAGTTGAGATCAAGAGTATCTGTAATTGATCGATTGATCGACTGATTGATTGTAATGCACACAGCCATATTGGTTGGCTGGGTTGTAGGGGATCAAATCCTTAATTCACTCAATGACACCCAAATCAATTTGTAATTTTTATTTAAAGTATTTTTTCTGGATCTCTCCATTAAAATGAAACTACCATAAAAATTAGAGACTGTGCTTTTTTTTTTTGGAAGTTTTATTAATTTTATTACAAAACGTAAAATTGAGTTAAGAACAAATCGATCCCCACCCCTGAGAGAGACAGCAAGGCAAACGGCGTGACATTTAAGGCTTGTAAACATACCTAAATTAATAAATTTGAGGAGATGGATGCATAAGACAGAGAAATACAGAAATAATTGCTTCCTCTGTGCTTTAAGGGCTTATTTTAAAATATTACTGATTAGATCCTGCCATGTTTTGAAAAAAGTCTGTACGGGTCCTCTTGAGTATTTGATTTTTTCCAATTTCAAATATTATAACACATCGGTTTCCCACGGACTTAAAAGAGGAGAGTTTGGGTTCTTCCAGTTTATCAGAATAAGTCTGCGTGCCAACAGTGTAGTAAATGCAATCACAGTTTGTTTGTATTTCTCCACTTTAAACCCCTCTTGAAGAACCCCAAACACAGCTGTTAATGGGTTAGGAGGGATTGTGAGTCCAAGGCTGTCTGAAAGGTAAGTAAAAATGTTTGTCCAGAAAAATGTTAATTTGGTGCAGGCCCAGAACATGTGACCCAGTGAGGCTGGGACTTGGCTGCTGCATTCGCAGGTTGGATCATACTCTGGAAACATTTTGGAGAGTTTTAGTCGAGACAGATGTGCTCGATATATAATTTTGAGTTGTATAATTGTATGCTTTGCGCATATGGAGCTCGAGTGAATTCTCTGCATTGCTACTTTCCACTCCTTTTCTGATATATTAATTGAGAGATCTTTTTCCCATTGTCCTCTTGGATCTTTGAAAGGGAGGGACTGTAAAATGATTTTATATATTGCAGAGATGGTGTCTGAATCCTTGAGATTGAGCAATATTTTTTCCAGCATGGATGAAGATAGTGAAAGAAATGTGTAGCTGGAATGTTAAATTTGGAATGTAATTGTTCATAGGATGCAAAGACGTTGTCTATATAAAGATCTCTAAGCAAGTTAATTCCAAATTTTTTCCAGATATTAAAAACTGCATATGTTTGCGAAGGTTGAAAGAGGTGGCTCTCTTGCAGAGGTGCCACAGATAAAAGCGTCTCCGTCTTAAAATGGTTTCTACATTGGTTCCATATTCTAAGTAAGTGAAGCACAATTGGGTTATTTGTATATTGCCGATAACTTGCATTTATTGGGGCACAGAGCAGGGAATATAAAGAAGTACCGCAGGATTTTAGTTCTATTGTGGACCAAGCCTGTGTATGTTCTTCTATTTGTGTCCAGGTTCTTATCGCTTGTATATTTGCTGCCCAGTAATAAAACTGGAAGTTAGGTAGAGCCATGCCGCCTTCTGCCTTTTGTCTTTGTAGGGTCGCTCTTTGATGCGTGGATGTTTTGAGTTCCAAATAAATGAGGTTATTGTTGAATCTAATTGCTTAAAGAATGATTTATTAATGTATATTGGAATGTTTTGAAATAAAAAAGGAGCTTAGGAAGAATATTCATCTTAACAGTGTTAATTCTTCCAGCTAGATGAGACGAAGGGTTGACCATCTATGCAAGTCTTACTTAATTTTTTTCATGCAGACGGTGAAATTTTGTTGATAAAGAGCTTTATGTTTACTTGTGATGTTTACCCCGAGGTATTTAAACTGTTCTGCAATGATAAAAGGTAGGGTATCTAATCTAATATTATATGCTTGAGAATTCACTGGAAAGAGTACACTTTTATTCAGATTAATTCTGAGACCAGAGATCTTTTGAAATTCTGTGAGTGCTGTTAAGACTGCAGGCACAGAATTTTCTGGGTCTGATATATACAGTACCATATCATCTGCATATAATGAAATTTTCTGTTCCAGTCCTTCTCTGATAATCCCCTTTATCTGATCAGTATTTCGACAATGTATTGCCAGTGGTTCAATGGCAATTGCAAGCAGTAGTGGTGACAAGGGGCATCCTTGTCTAGTACCACGTTCTAGTTTAAAGTAGTCTGAGCAAATGTTGTTGATACAAACTGAAGCTTCTGGGTTAGTATACAGTAATTTGATCCATGCACAAATGTTGGGCCAAACCCAAATTTCTCCAATGTAGTAAAAAGGTATTTCCATTCAATCATGTCAAATGCTTTTTCTGCATCCAATGATAATATTTCTGGGGTGTTTGATTTAGTTGGTGAGTATATTACATTAAACAGGCGTCGAAGATTTGAAGATAAGTGTCGGCCCCTGATAAATCCAGTTTGATCTTGTGATATTACCGAGGGGAGCACTTTCTCCATCCTTCTAGCTATGATTTTAGAGAGTATTTTAACATCATTATTCAGAAGTGAAATTGGTCTGTATGATGCACATTGTAATAAGTCCTTATTTTGTTTTGGAAAAACGGTGATTAGTCCTTTGTGTAAAGTTTGAGGAAGAGTTTGGTTGTCTCTGGCTTCTGTAAATGTTGCTAATAGGAGGGGAGTTAGCTGAGCCGAGAATTTCTTAAAATTCTGCAGGGTAGCCATCAGGGCCTGCTGCTTTCCCACCTTGAAGTGACTTTATAGCATCTAGTAATTCTGATAACGCCAGAGGTTTTTCAAGTTCCTCCGCGCTAAAAGTGTCTATTTGTGGTATCTTCTTTAAACTCAGTTGCATATAGGGATTTATAGTAGTCTCTGAAAGTGTGCATTATATTTTTGTGGTCGATGATTTTATCTCCGTTCGCGTTGGTGATTACTAAGATTGCGTTGCACACTTCTTGCTTGTGAATTTGTTGAGCTAAAAGCTTAGATAGTTAGATAGATAGATAGATACTTTATTAATCCCAAGGGGAAATTCACATAATCCAGCAGCAGTATACTGATACAAAAAAAACAATATTAAATAGTAATAAAAATCCATGTAAAAGCAGACAATAACTTTGAGTAATGTTAGCTTTCTTGCTTTCTCTCCATGTTCATAGTAATGATGTCTAGATTTATAAATTAGTTGTTCAATTTCTTTAGTTGTCAAGAGATTTAGTTCTGAATGCTGAGCCTGCCTTTTCCTATGTAGTCTCTCGCTTGGTAGTCTGGCATGTTCTTCATCTATGCTAGTAATTTCGTTTTTTTATCTCTGCTACTTTCTTGGTTTCTAATTTATTTCTGTGGGAAAGATATGAGATAATCTGTCCTCTTAAGAAGGCCTTAAGAGTTTCCCAGAGTATTCTTGCAGAAATCTCTGAGGATGTATTTGTCTCTAGGAAGAAATTGATTTGTTTGGATATGAATTCTGTACAAGTCTCTTCTGCTAACAGAAGCGGGTTGAGACGCCATCTGTAAGGTGAGTGTGTGGGGCTTAGTAACTTTAGCTCCAAGATCAGAGGTGCATGGTCAGAAATTACAATTGCATCGAATTTGCAAGATTTAATCATAGGCAAGAAGTTATTATCTATAAACAATTCAATCCTTGAGTAGCAATGATGTACTGGTGAGTAGAAAGAATATGTTCTTGAGTTTGGGTTTAAAAACCTCCAGGGGTCTGGTAAGTTGTGATCAGTTATAAACTTTGTAATTATCTTTGCGGTGTTAGTTGCCGTTCCCCCTGTGGAAGAAGTCCTATCTAAGAGTGGATTTAAAACACAATTAAAGTCCCCAGTCATTATAATTTTAAGAGTGTTCAGATTGGGAATGGATGCAAATAAATTTTGTATAAATTCCGTATCATCAACATTAGGTGCATAAACATTTATCAAAATCATTTTACAGTTAGATAAGTCTCCCATGACCATTACATATCTTCCTTCAGGATCCAATACTACATCTGATGCTACAAATGGGACTGTTCTATGTATGAGAATTCCCACACCTCTAGTTTTCTTTGTAAAACTAGAATGGAACATTTGACCAGTCCAGTCTTTTTGCAGCCGGAACTGATCCTTGCTTAGTAAGTGGGTCTCCTGTAAAAAATACTATTTTAGCATTTAGACCTGTTAGGTGAGAGAGTACTTTCTTTCTCTTTAATTCGTGATTCAGGCCTTTAACATTCCAGCTCATGAAGTTAACTGTCCTATCATGGAGACATTGATTCCGAGTTTTTGATGTCATTTTATAGTCTTAACTGGAACTGAGACAGCTTCGGCCGTAGTTTCCCATTTACCCAAGAGTTATTGACATGCAGCCTATTATTACGTTGGTAGTTATAATTATAAAGATTAAAAGGATAGATTAGGTATAGATCAAACCTGCTCTCTTTCTCTTCTTTTGCTTCTGTGCCCTTTTTTTTTTTTTTTTGGCATTTCGTACCTGTGAAATGCGTCATTGTTACCTTCTGCTCATTACTCATAGTAACAGACATTTTAAGCACGAGTGCTCAGACTTTTACATGTCACTATAACTTTGCATGCAAAAGTTAGCATTTATAAAAGAAAACGTTTGCGAAAATATATGGCACATCCGTTCGCCAACATTTCGGAGAAAGCAGGAAATGATTACATCCTTGGTCAAGCAGGCAAATTCAGCTCAGCCAGCTCACGTGTATAATTCATATCACCGAGCCATTATTATTAAGTTATGTTGATGTGGCAAACATATTAAACGTCATAAGTGATGAATATGACATACAGATGGTATTTTA
Organism: Polypterus senegalus; assembly: GCF_016835505.1. Classification (NCBI taxonomy): domain Eukaryota; kingdom Metazoa; phylum Chordata; class Cladistia; order Polypteriformes; family Polypteridae; genus Polypterus; species Polypterus senegalus. The sequence goes on from NC_053160.1 coordinate 20,659,995, forward strand.
GTTCCCTTTTACGAAGGCCAATGCTGTGTATTATAACTTTTGTGTTTTTTTGTTAGTTTATATTGACTACCTGCTGTCACTTCATAGGGAGATGGCCAACAGGAGAAGAATATCTCAGCCAAGCTCCAGGTCCTTCATGTCCATAATACTGGAAGACACTAACCAACTAGCAGGGCACTACATTCAGTTTCTGTATGGTGTGGGTGCAAATACACACAAAACATGTTTGTTGCCAACATAAAAAAGCAATTTGCAGCAGTGTCCCGCTTACCAAATGTAATTTATTGCACTTATATTGCAATAAGCGCATCTAGGAAGAATAAAGCTGCTGTTATGAACCACAAGCAGTGAGACTGCATTAACGCACAAGTCATCTGTGGTGTCAAAAATGAGATTGACAAACGTTGTAGGAGTGTGGCCCGTGGTCAATGCATAACTCATTTATTTTGAGGCAAATCAACGTCAGCAGGCGATTTGCTTACAGAGCCACATGTGGTGGCTGACTTGTTGGTAAGGTAACTGCCTGAACCATCAGATTTTCATATAGCCTGTACAATTCATTGCCATTACAAGTGCCTGGTGACAGTGGCTACCCGCTTAGACTCTGGCACCTCACTTATGCAATTCACCGACCCCCAGAGGACAGGCGATACAATGCTGCACATTGTCTTATGCGTATATGAACAAGACTGACTAGCATTGTCCGCATACGGTTGTTTCTGGGTGGCAACAGGGTGGGATTTGTGGTGTATTCACATACACACATTTACAAGAGGATTGTGATTTATAAAGGTAAAATTAGGTAGAAATGGAAAAGACAGGTTTTATTAATCAGATTTCTTTTGTTTTTTTTAATGCATGCATTTTTTTTTTTTTGGAGTACAGTACACCCCCAAAATTTGCGGGGTGTGAAAAACCACGACTTTTGGATGTGGTTAAAAAATGCCTTTTAAATGCCTATTTTTATAGTTTAAACCCTAAATACAGTATGCCCCCAAAGCACTTTCATTTCGTTGCAAACTCAGCTTAATACATTACCTAAAAACAGAATGTAAAGGTAAACCTGTATACTGTACAGTACTGCTAATGTCTCCCACGGTGCTAGAACGTAAAATACCGATACTACCGCTATATGTACTGTAATTCATGCAAGCACGTTTTCTTTGGTATGTGCTGTCGTTTTCTTCGTTATAAGAAGAGTAAATGCATAATTTCATTTAATTAAAATACAGTAAAATGTATGGGTACTCACCAATGCTGAATGATATTGATGATGAAGATGAAGTAGCTGTGCAGTATGATGAGGAGGATTTAAAACTGCTCGGGTGGCGCCTCTTCTTCAGGCGCTTAAGGAGGAGCCATATCTTTGGACGGGTCCTTTTTCTGGTGGGGTTTTGTGCTGGCTTTTCTTTATAGGTTTCAGGAACATTGTGATGGGAAGTTGCTGTCGTTTCTTCATGGTGGCGAGGAGCGTTTTATATATCTGAATGGCAGGATCGATGCAATTATTAACTGTGAGAGCCCGAACCATATAGGGATCCCATGCTTCAATCACCCGTTGTAAATCGCTACTGAAAACGATCAAACCATGCCTTAATGGCTTGAAAATCTTCAGGCTCCGGTGCTGTTGATGGTCCTGGTTGCGGTTCTTCGGTACCTTCTACATTGTCGTCCGTAGCGAACTGCTGGTACAATTTCCATGCTTTCTCACGGATGATGTTACTGTCCACAGGGATGTTTTTCTTCCTGCAGTCGCTGATCCACAATGCCAAGGCAGATTCCATCCTGATGATATTTTTATTCCTTACAGTCGTAACCTTTTTGGCACGATCACAGAAACTTATAGATATGGTACTTCGGATCGCTGCCTTGTTCTTCTTTATGTAGTGTACAGTCCTTTCATTAATGCCATTGTGGTGCGCTACTGCTGCATAACTTATTAGTTCCCGGAGAAAATCCAGTAGTTCAACCTTCTCCTGGGACCTCATGCATAAACGGTGCGTACGCACAGAAATGTTGCGTAAGAACGTTTCCATGTTCAAATCGCAATGTATAAAACTTACACTTGGTGTAAAGCCATGCACTTTTCCACGGTACCTCATACCTTGTCGTACGCAAGTTCTCCGCTCGGGATAGCAGACTGGCGGCACCCAGCATCAAAGCAGTGCTACTGTTCCTGTGTGGTTAATCTTTATTTTTCTGACGCGGCTTTATAAATACACTGAAACTAACTGCATATTGTCGATTAGTGTAATGCATCTGATTGTAATTAACTTGTAACAATATAATGGTCCAGGGAATAGTCGTAGTATTCCAAATACCATAACCGCTTTAGCATGGTTACTCTAACTGCACTATCTTCCTCATCTTCTTCTTTCAGCTGCTCCCTTTAAGGGTTGCCACAGCAGATCATCTTTTTCCATATTTCTCTCACTGCACCACTCGGATTATTTATATCACTGTATCTGAGTGTGAATCACAGCATCAGCTGATCAGAAAGAGAATTATCGGTACTACAGCATCAAGCCCACGCTGCCTCAGCCATGGCAAAACGTTTCAAAGCCTTTCCTGTACGGACCTCGCGGTTCAGAAACAGTTTCATCCCAAGAACTATAAACACACTCAAATCAATTGCTCCTTGTAGAACTGTTTGTACTTATAAGTACAATTACCCCACTGTAAACTTGCACTACAGTTATAATATTACACAACCTGTGCCACTTTATAAAGCGCCTATTTACATATGATGACGATATCATTTTTAAGATGAAATGCAGCAAAATGTGTTTATTATATTATACAGATAAAACTTTAACTTCATTTAAATAATCTGTATTGTTAATAATTAAACATGTGAGGATACGGGGCCACAGCGCTAGCAAGTTTACGTATTGTTCCTGCCTCGCGCTGTATATTTACTGAGGCTGGCGTGACACTGGAAGGACAGATAGAATAATTAAACAAGTACTATGAAGATATTTCAATGTTCCTTAAAAGTTCTGAAGAATCATCGTTGTAAGCTTACAGATGGCTAAACGTCTATTGCAGAGCTGATTGTGTGGCGATTGGGTATTTGGGGAAAGAAAAGTAAAGACAGGAATTGAAGGTTAGTACGTTTGAAAGAGACAGTACTGCTACAATAAATTATTTCATCGAAGGTCGTGCATGGCGCAGCAGCATCTTGTGTGAGACATGAACAATCACTGCGCCATCATGTTTCCATGTTTAATAACATGCTTTCATTCCAATCATCATGAAAATGATACCACGTATACGTCTCAATATTTTAATTATTCAGATAGCTGTAATATCACGAATTTAATGGATTCTGTGTCCTGTTGGAGAAAGAACGGAAGCATGCAGTGATTTACACACAGAGCATATAGAAGATCAAATACAAAACAAAGCATTTAACATGCTACTTTAGTTACGATGGGATTTGAGAAACTAGTAAATTAAATGATTTTAAAATTACGTTTATGATGTTTTACTTTAATGACAAAATAAACTACGTGATTAAAGTGGAAATTTCGAGATTAAAGTTGACATTTCCAGCTTTTTTCCCCACTGTGTGCCTATTTTTTTTGTCTGTACCCTAATAAGCTCAGACGGTGGGCTACAACTCGCCTTTTCACTGCGACTTTTATGTGACTTCTTTTTTACTTTGCCACTGTGCAACTTTGTGAACGTGAGCTTTTGAGTTTCCCCGACACGCTATGTCACTTGATCAACTTCCTTTTGTTGATTATACCGCGGTTTAAAATAAATAGTATGTTTTTCCTTTGCCTCCACTTGGCATTCGCAACCCAAATTCTCTTATTTTCCCCCCATGCTTTTCCCATTGTCTTTTCACAGAAGGCTGAGCTTAAGGGTCGATTTATGTTGATTTGCATATTCATAGAGGTGTAATTCTGGGAGGAGTTGGGGGCGGGACAGAAGGCGCGTGCACAAGCGTCACTTTTTATGCTGACCAGGATTTATGGAGCAGAAGAACGTGGAAGTTGGAGTACACACAGATTCCTGCATCTAGATTTTTCTGTGTAAGCACATTTCAGCTTTTGTGATTACGTCATGTTATAGTGCAAATTCTACACACAGCGTCATGCACGAGGCTACTGGAGTGTTTTAAACTGCTTCTGGAGCTCAGGCTCAGAGCCAGAAGCCTTAAAAGGTGCAGGGCGTTTAGGTGACGTTCTTGTGCATTTAAGAATAACAAAATGAAAACAATAACAAAATGGAAAACACGACACTAAGCTGGAGACGCTTCACAGGGAAGCAGTCAATCAGCAGCAAGGAGAAATGAATAATGCTCTCAGATTGGCTACTTTCACCATCCAAAACCGCGTTTCCCTCTGTGGTTGCTTCCTGTTCTCTCTACAGCACCGTATTGCCACGAAAAAAACCATAAAAAAAAAAAACTGGAGTATATTTGCGCTTTCTGAGAACAATTAATAGTTAGGTTCTAAGGAAAAATCCGTGAATGACCGAGTCATTCATGCTCAAATCCAAATGAACATTTATAAATGAGACCCTTTGGTGAATTAGCTCTAATAATCCTTGTAGGACATCTCCTGGTCGATTTGATATGTGCCAATACACATCTCAAAATGTATCTTTCATTTACCAGCCTTCACAGTAATGAAAAGAATTATACAGAAAAAGGGGGATTCCCAATAGCAGGAAACTAACCCCCAATTTTTTATTTATATTTATATACACAAACATACACACATACAGAATATATACAGATATATTTACATTAAACAGAATATACATTTCAAAATGTACCCAACTACAGACTGAATTAAATTTTGAAGTGTGTATGCTGAAGTTAATTATACTTTATATACTCTCAAAACACCAATTTGCTTTGACCAGTAATGGGAAATTTGCATTTACAATATAAAAAAAATTAACAAATATTAATATACATTTAAAAAATGTGTATTTATACATCACAAAAATACTGTAAAAATAGTTCAACAGATATACTGTACTTGCAGTTGAATGAACAGTTACAAAAATATATAGTGCACATTGTTTCTAACAGAAGATAACTGATTGTAATTTAATGGCTTTTGCAAGATGTAAAAATCAAATGGAACACTGAACCATTATTACTATTTTTACTTTTTAGGACTGAAAGCATTAACTCTGTTTGGCTTGATTTAATAATGCAGAAACAAAAACATCTTCAAAAAAAATTACATACAGTGCTATGCAAATTACTGGCTCTGCTGTTGTCGCTTAATGAGCACTTCATAACGAACATCAGCAGTAGTCAAAGGCAAATACAAATAGCTTAAACTGAAAAATCACAAACTTAAATAATTTTTGTCATTTAAAAACAAAAATATTAAATCTGAGACAAGATATGTCAGATACATATAAAGACAATATTATTGTCTGAATTATTTAGAGCTTAATTAATGTTATGATTAAGGAGTTAAACTGTGCAAGTCAATGAATGCTTCCCAGTATTTTTATCTTACCTAGAAAGCACATTTCAGCGCGTTATATCGGCTTCTATCACTCTACATAATTTCCATGGCCTGTTCCATATTACATCGTCAATAAAAACTGGGAGTAGTCCTTTAAGTTGTCAATGTACATTTTCACAAAAAGTGGTCTTTGTGCTGTTAGTGGAACAGAAATGACAAACTCGTTATAAACAAGGAGAAGCAAGAACTATAAAAACATTGAAAGGACACCGTCTGAATACAAATGCGTTACCCAACCAGCAAACATTACAACACAAATCTGAAACACAGTCAATGATCGTCAAGGTTAATAAATGTCCTCAGTTGCTGACGGCAGGCCAGCAAACATGGTCCATCGTTTTTAAATGATTTCTTTAGAAACTTACCAGAAAGAAAGTCTGGCATTTCAGCATCAGCTCTAAAATGAAGTTCAAACTGTATCACTGAACATAATTGCAGTATTTTTATTGTTACTTTCACATTCTCTTCAACAAAGATTATCTGTGGCAATAAGCAAGCATCCTTCAGATAGTGTGGATCCATATTTTAATGCAGAATATTACATGATGCTTGATTATCTTCGAAAATCTAGTATTTGTCAGAAAACAATTTCTTCTTTAATCTCCAAAATTTAAACAGGATTCCTTTTCAGTTCAACAGATACGAGATCCTTATAACAAACTGTAGCAATTACTTAAAAGGTTCTCTTATTGCTTTTCTGAATTTGAGTACTGAATAGGAGCACCATAATACATTTCCAAAGAAGTTATTCAGATTTGTCAATTGCACAAAAAAACCCCAAATTTTAGCTCGAGACTGGAAAGTTAAATAATTCCCCATTTGCTTCAACAGCACACCATTCTGTGGTGCTGTTTTTTTATTGTTCTTCTTTTTCCAAAGTTTCTCAAAGCATCGATGCTGAAATGAACTGTAAAAAATATGAAACTGAGCAGCTGCATCTTAAGATTGAGGGGCAGATTTTCACTACCAGATGGGTCAAAATTATCCAAATGTTTGGGAAATGGTCTCTAATCCAAAGAAATAATGTCTGTAATACTTGTTCCCATACCACCAGTTATAACTCCAGCTTCACTTCTGTTTGCATTGTTGCCAAGATTGCTGCTTTCATATGGAGTTGATATTATGCCAGCACTCGTAGCGGCTGTCTGTAATACACTAGGGAGGGTATCCAGGAACAGTGGGGAGCAATAAGGCTACAAGAAAATAGACATTCTTATTAATTAAAAATAGCTGCAAATGGTTAAGCATATATACTATATTGCCAAGCAATAGTCTATTATGAAGATGAAATTTGGAATCACTAAACAGCAAAGGTTAATGGCTGACAAATGTGAGGCTTGACCGTTTTAAAAATAAGTGAAGTAAAAATTTTACTTATAAGGCAATCACTGACAAAAGTCACCAAGTGATGAACAATAAAACACAGAAAACAACAAAAAATACAATAAGAATGTAAAATTAACTCACAGATGGAAAAACTACCGAAAGGCCTGTTTGAACAGATGTGTCTTAAGGTGACACTTAAACAATTCAGTAGACTATACTGGTCTCAACGTCACTGGAAGACTGTTCCAAAACCTTGGAGCAATGAAATGGAATGTGCAGTCCCTACATGTCTTTGGTCTGGGGTACAAGAAAGAGAAAGAAGGTCTAACTGAGCAGTTCTCATGGTATGGCCTAAGGTGTAATGCTGCAGGAGGTTTGCGATACTCAATTCCACGGGGATCCAATGTAGAGAGAATGAAAAAATTATGACAATGAAAATAGAAAAACTAACATTTTTTTCTTCTACAGTAATATAAAAATCAGTGCTGTATGGCACGAATATTCTTATTATTATTCTGAGCAGGGTCACAGGGAAGCTAGAACCTAGTTTAGCAAGCATTGGGTTCACAGCAAGAACCACCACTAAAGAGGGCACTGCAGGGTGAAAATGCACTAGGGTCAATTTAACAATGCTAATTCACCTAACCTGCATGGTCTCTGGACTGTTGGAGGAAACCAGACCACCCAGAGAAAGTCCATCCAGAGAACATGCAATCTCCATGCAAGGAGCACCCAGAATGTGAAATTCAGTCTTCTTGGTGCAAGGCAGCAATGCTACCAGTGCACTACAGTGCTGCCTGCAAGTGTATCCTAATATCTAAAGGAATCTGAGGCTGTTTCGGACCAAATAGGCTAAGGCACCATTTGTTCTGTGGTGAAATTTACTGTTAATACATGTTATGAACAAGAGAGAGCAATATTAGTTGTATAAGACTTCCTTTTACAAGCTAAATACAAGTGAAAAGATTTTTAAAGGGTAAATTAGAAACTTAACTCTTGAATAACAGCACTATGTGAATGGCATCCTCAGTGAAACGAGTTCTAGATACGACTAACATTTTAACATCAACTCCTGCCTGGAAAAGATTTTTTTTTTTTTCCTCCAATCTTGTGCTCATGAAATTCTGGAGGGAGTCATTAATACGGTAATAGTCAGTCAGTCATTGTCCAACCTGCTATATCCTAACACAGGGTCACGGGGGTCTGCTGGAGCCAATCCCAGCCAACACAGGGCACCAGCCCACCAGCAGGCGCACACACACACACACACACACACACACACACACACACACACACACACACACACACACACACACACACACACACGAGACAATTTAGGATCGCCAGTGCACCTAACCTGCATGTCTTTGAACTGTGGGAGGAAACTGGAGCACTCAGAGAAAACCCACGCAGGAAGAACATGCAAACTCCATGCAGGGAGGACCTGGGAAGCGAACCCAGGTCTCCTTACTGCCAGTCAGCAGCACTACCACTGCGCCACCCTACGGCAATAGTATGTGAATATTTAAACATCCGATGTATTTGTATTGGCCATTACCATCTTATGTACTACTTCACTTTGAATAGAAAGTACTGAAAGCTTAACTGAGAGCTGCCAGCAGATATTTTATAGAATGATTAGTATATTAGGCGGAAGAAAAATGATAGGTGAAAGACTTAGTTCATGAATTAATTTTTCCTCTCCACTTTTTTTACTTGCTCAAATAAATTAACACATATATACAGACAAAATGCAGTAAACCCCAATAAGAAACAGCAACTAGAAACTACTCTAATGGGAACTGGTTCAAAAGCCTGAGTTTGTTTGAGCATGCTTTAATGTCATACATGAGGTGACTTTAAGGAAATGCATTTTTGGTAAAATATTGCTGAAAAACCATGGGTTTGGGACATTGCAAGCTACTAGCAGAACACCTGACATTTGTATTACAGCTCTCAACCAGTCATGTGCTTATTTACAGCTGACCGAGTTGAGGCCTTTCATACTTACGACCAATGTTCCCTCTTTTTTTTTTTTTACCTGACAAATAAATATTAAATAACAGATGAGCTGGTACTTTCCTTCTGCAACAGATTTCATTTATCCCACTGCACTACATAAGCTTTATCCCGTGAAGTCTCAATCAATCAATCATCTGAAAGGATCAACAAATGAACAATGAACTTTGCATGGGATATTACGAAAACCTGCAATGCCTCAATACATGAACAATAAGCGTGGTCCCACCTGGAGTTCCAGGAGGACAGTTGTGTGGCATTTCAAAACTGCTGTGAGTGGGAGAGTAAGCAGCATGACAGGACATATGCAGCATTTCAAAAGTGCAGCACAGCAGCACCCTGAAAATAAGGCCGCTGAGAATCAAGTATTTGCTTGTGCTATTCCGTAACAGCAGCATACCACACCCACACGGCCTCAAGCTGAAATGACCGGTATACTTTTTGACAAACATACTGCTAAATGGAGTCATAAATCGGTGCCTACTGTAGTTGCTTATGTAATTTAGTTATCTAGTTATACATTTAAGACGCTGCTTACCTGTGACTCTCCTTGAATTAGTGAAAGGAAATCCAGACCTGTAAGAGAGGGTTTTTACAATTCATTTTTAGTGCTAAAACAGTAAAAAAAAAAAAAAAAGCCAACCAATGAACAATTAAAAAAATAAATCTCTTAGCATTTGAAAAGATATTTGCACATAGCACCAATTCTTAACACAACAGCCTAGGATCCTACAGCAAACCTGTGCTGGAAAAGGAATGTCAAACTGTGCTTGTACAACTCTTTAGCTCCCTGTGTAAACTGCTAAGCAAGACAAGCAGACAAAATTTTCTTTGAATTATGGATCTGAACAACCTTGGCGAGGATGTGAGGAAATCTGTATATTTGAAATGGATGAAAAATGAATAACGCATTTCCTTTCATGAAGTAAACTTGCTTGCAGAAGGATTCTTTGCATCTCCATCCACCAATGTGGTCTGAGCAGTAAACGAGTGAGGTCTGAGTTGAACATTAACAAGCATTCAACAGATAACTGAACTAAAATTAACACTAGGATAGTATTATTTATATTCTTAGTAAATTATGCAAATACAGTGATCCCACTCTATATCGCGCTTCGACTTTCATGGCTTCACTCCATCGCGGATTTTAAATGTAAGCATATCTAAATATATATCACAGATTTTTCTCTGGTTCGCGGATTTCTGCGGACAATGGGTCTTTTAATTTATGGTACATGCTTCCTCAGTTTGTTTACCCAGTTGATTTCATACAAGGGACGCTATTAGCGAATGGCTTAGAAGCTACCCAATCGGAGCATGTATTACGTATTAACTAAAACTCCTCAATGATATACGATATGCTTCCCGCGCGGTGCTTGATTGTTTGCTTTTTCTATGTCTCTCTCACTCTCTCTGCCCGACGGAGGGGTTGTGAGCAAAGGCTGTTTGCCTAGAGGAAACAGATGCTCCTCTAAAAAATGCTGCTTTATCGCGGTGCTTCGGCATACTTAAAAGCACAAAAGCACGTATTGATTTTTTGATTGTTTGCTTTTCTTAGCAAGCTCTCTCTCTGAAATTCTCTGCTCCTGACGCGCGCACTCCTTTGAAGAGAAGATATATTTGCATTCTTTTAATTGTGAGAAAGAACTGTCATCTCTGTCTTGTCATAGAGCACAGTTTAAACTTTTGACTAAAGGGTGTTATTTCATGTCTAGAGGGCTCTAATAATGTTAACAGTGTGGGAGAGTTTATAAGGGCTTAAAATATATCAAAATAACCATACAAACATATGGTTTCTACTTCGTGGATTTTCATCTATCGCGAGGGGTTCTGGAACGCAACCCCCGCGATTGAGGAGGGATTACTGCAATATAATTTTGCCCTTTTGAAACAGTAGGATTATTGAAATATTTATGATTCTTGGCTGGGTCAAAGTATGAAATAACACAGCAAAGGATTCTTCAATTTGTTCCCCAATATGACACAAATAAGACAATTCAATTCATTATCATCACTAGTCTAAAAGCCCATTTCCCAAGTATTACCCAGGTTAGCAAGCTACTCCCAAATTTTTTCCTTCCATGGTCATGTGCATCCTTTAGGGTGAGACCCATTGTTTTCACTGTATTAACACTGACCCTCTTTCTGGATGATGTCAGCTGTTAGATATCTGTTGCATATTTTGCTTGGACAAGGAAAACTGCCTGGACATTCCAGCTGCTTACATTCTGACTTTTGGTATAAAAGACCACAAGATCTGATTTCTTACTAGTGATGGATTAATACAAAAATTTAAACTTCAGTACTGATACCAGCTTTTGCACCAAAGCACCAGTAATAAAACAGTATTCGACTGCTCTGCAGCACACGTTCGGCACCTGTGGTCTCTCTGCTGCACTGCACTCCATTGGGTTTTTTGTCCCTCTTGATGATTAAAGAATGAAGATATACATATATTATAGCAATGGAAATGTGGGGTGGGAGTTTAGTACTCTTGAAATTCCAATCATGCTTATATGATAGAGCAAGATACAGTTTAAGTCCTACGTTTATATACACTTCATGGATTTTATACTAACAAACTATACATCTGGAATATTGTTTATGACATCCACTTTGTGTAGGGCAAAAGTAATTTTTTCCAACACTGTTCGCATTTCACTTTTTATTGACCCTATCACAATTCCAGTGGGTCACAAGTTTACATATACTTTGTTCAAATTTGGTAGCATTACCTTTAAATTGTTTAACCTTGAGCCAAACCTTTAGTGTAGCCTTCCACAAACTTCTTACAATAAGATGCTAAAATACAGTAATACCTTGAGATGCGAGTTTAATTCGTTCTGTGACCGAGCTTATAAGTCAAAATGCTCATATCTCAAATCAATTTTCCCCATTGAAATTAATTGAAATGAAATTAATTCGTGCCGGCCCCCAAAAAACCACCACAATTTTATGTTAAATGTTTTCAACATAAGAAAAATTTATTTATAATGTACAAATATTGTATACAGACAAAATAAAACCTAATACATAAAAGAGAATCTAAAGAAATAAACAGATGTTGGCAAAGCTGAATAGCATACTGTAATGTTTTTTTCTTTCACTTCACTTTTGCTTAACTTCATTTTCGTCTTCACTAGTTTTTTTCTTTTTTGCCACGCTTTCGTCACTTTCATTCGCAGGGCATTTCAATAGAAACCTGTCCAAGGAGCTTTAAGTGTCATTAAATAGCGCTGCTGCACGATCAGTTGTAACTTTTTCTGGGTGTTTCTTTTCAATAAAGTCAAGTGTTAGGCAAGTGTCATTAAATCGCACTGCTGTACGATTAGTTGTAACTTTTTCAGGGTGTTTCTTTTCTTTAGAGTTCAAAACTTTTTCCCACATTGCAAACACTTCCTTTATTTCACTTTAAGAGATAACCTCCTCCGCAATAATGATCACCTGCAGAACCTCCGTATGTTGCTGCGTCTGTAGTTCCGTCAACTCCTCTGTCATCAGTTCCTCGGAATGTGCGGCGACAAGCTCTTTGATGGCTCGTATTTTGAATTTTGGCTCATAACTCAAGGAAAAAAAAAAAAATCGACCTAGTGACGGCTCGTATCTCAAAAAACTTGTACATTGGGGCACTCTTATCTCAAGGTACCACTGTACTGGCTTATTCTTCTAGACAGAACTGATGTAACTGGAACAGGTTCACAGGCCTCCATGCTCACACACGCTTTTTCAGTTCTGCCCACAAATTTTCAGGTTCACAGGCCTCCATGCGCACACGCTTTTTCAGTTCTGCCCACAAATTTTCAATCGGTTTGAGGTTTGGGCTTTGTAATGGCCTCTCCAGTACAACTATGGAGGTATGCTTGGATCATTGTCTGTTTGGAAGACCTCTTTGTGACTGACCTTGAATTTCCTTACTGAGCTCTTGAGATGTTCTTATGATACCATCTTTTTTGTGAAGTGCACCAGTCTCTCCTGCAGCAAAGCACCACCACCACACGGTGCTCCCACTCGCTTGATGGTTAGGATGATGTTCTTTGGCATGTAAGCCTCACACTTTTTCCTCCAAACAAAATGGTAGTCATTATGGCCTAACAGTTCGATCTTGGAATAATCAGATCAGAGGACATTTCTCCAAAAGGTAAGATCTTTGTACCCATGTGCCATTTCAAACTGCAGTCTGTTTTTTTTTTTATGGCAGCTTTGGAGCTGTGGCTTCCTCCTTGCTGAGCAGCCTTTCAGGTTATGTCAACAGAGGACTTGTTTTATTGTGAATATTGATATTTGTGTAACTGTTTCCTCCAGCTTCTTCACGTGCTCCTTTGCTGTTGTACTGGGATTGATCTGCCAAAGTATGTTCTTCTAAGGGAGACAGAATGAGCCACCTTCCTGAGTGATATGATGGTTATGTGGTCCCACGGAGTTTATACTTACGCATTATTGCTTGTACAGATGAACATGGAACCTTCAGGCATTTGGAAATTGTTCCCAAGGATGAACCAAATTTGTGGAGGTCCACAATTTTTTTTGGGAGGTCTAGGCTGATTTCTTTTTCTCTTCCCATTATGTCAATGCAAAGGGGTAGTGAGTTTGATGGTAGACCTTAACTTCCATCCACACATTGACTCCAATTACGCTAATTGGCTGTCAGAAGCTAAATGTCTACGTGCCTAAAGGCTTGACATAATTTTCTGGAATTTTCCAAGCTGTTTAAAGACACAGTTAACAAAAGTGTACTTAAACTTGTGATCCTGTGGAACTGTGACATAGACAATAAAAAGTGAAATAATCTATGAGCACTGGTGGAAAAAAAATCACTTTTGTCCTGCACAATGTAGAGGTCTTGAAAGATATGCCAAATTTATAGTTTGTTAGCATTAAATCTGTGGAGGGGTCATAAAGTGAGTTTTACAGAATTCACCCTAAGTGCGTGTAAACGTTTGACTTCTACTGAATGCCTGCAGGCAACAATTCACTTCAATGGCATTTTCAATAAAGTGTGATCAATTCTGCGGAAACATAATACATGTTAAAAACATAATGTGCATCACATTGTGCACTGTTACTATCCTACTGAGTACAGAGTTAATATCAGTGCTAGACAACTTCCAATTCCGATTGGATGTCAGTTTGATGTTTTTCTTGTCTGCTGCACTCAATGTTTGTGGCCAATGTTTGTTTCTGGTCCTCAGCCATTCTCACTTCCTATAATAATTTTTGCTTGGGAGAGATGTTGATGTAGGATGACCACCTTGTTTCTTGATGCTATGCTTACTTTATTGAGATGGTTTATGAACTAATAATTTCAAGGTTATACAAACATAACACACCCTCATCTTTTAGTATAGCCATCCTTTGCTCATTTTGATTCCTTCTAAACCGCTGTTGTTTTAGTTCATCGGTTTGATTCAATCAACTCATTATATCACTGGTCATTTGACCTTTGTTTAAATATGCACTGGGCCATATAGCTACAAAGTAATGCAGTTTGATTTGAACAGTCGTCTATTACTTGCTGTTATTTTCTTTAATGAAATCTAAATACAGAACACAAAAAACAAGCATGTCAGAAAAATTTTACATAAAAAAAAATATTTAAAGCAAGATTTCCTACCCTGTATATCCGAATGCATTAATGGTAATGTACGATGGAAAGGAACTGCATAGTCGGGAAGTGAAGATGCCAAAAAGGAGGTATCAACTGTTTGCATGTTTGGCAACCGCATAATTGGAGGTTGGTAATTCAAAACCCTAGTGGGGCAGGGAAAAAAAACGAGTCAAAGCAAAATCGCAAATTTCTTTTTAAAACAGTTACATTTCAAAGGTTACAGATATATACTACTCCCATTTAAAACTTTAAAGGCAGATGTACTACTCTATTTCATTGGTACTAACCCCTTGTTATGGCAGTCCTCTGGTCTGCTCAAGTAAAAACATTGCTTCTTAAGAGGAGGCTGTTCTACATGATCTGCTCCATCCTCTTCCTCTGAACTCTCAACTGTCAGGTCAATCACATCTGCTTTTTTCACATTACTTGTTTCGCTTGGAGATGTTAATGGAGATAATCTGCTGACAACACAAGAACCTGAAAGTTTCATAGAATAATTAATATAGAACAAGAATGAGCTGATTTGCAACCTGATGCTTGCTGCTGAAAAAGGAAAAAAAGTATACAATATTCAAGTATCCTGTATACATTGAAAACAAACACTGTTATTTATGACAATGAAATATTTACTGAGTTTTGTGCCCTCTAATAAAATAAAATGTGAAATAATGTATTACTGTTTTTACACTGAATTTAAAAATACAACTCTTATTTAAAAAAAAAAAACAATAAAACAAAAGACTTGCCTTCAACTTTCATACTGCCTGAGCTTGAAATCTTGAGTGGTTCATTTTTGGGTTTCATAGGACACCAAGTCCCATCTTCCTGGAATTTAATTTCATCAGTGTCTGAACAGGCATTAAGAATCTCCATAAAAAGTCTAAAGTTTTGGAGTACAAAAAAGGATGTGTATTTTATGAAGTATTTTCAATCATGAACTGGAAAAAGGCACATCAACTAAATTGTACAAATATCACTAAACATCTGTATAACTTCTCAAATTGGCTTCATTTGAATATGTATTATACACTATAGCAAGTGCCAGAAACATTAATAAGGAAGAGGGAGTTATTGAATGATGTTAGCTTCAACTGGTTCCATTTAATATTAAATATGCTTCTGAAATATTTTGTTTTTTTAACATGCACATACCTAACTATGCAAACCTAAAGCAGTTTGTGAACTAGTGTATCAAGCCATAACTACTGAATAAACACGTTTAAGTAAGTTATGCCCTTTACATTTGTCACTGCACATCCAAGGCAGGAAACATGCAGTACGGCACATGGATTAGACAGGCAATAAACACGCAAGTATGAATAGTCCATGTTGTATTGTCTGAAGAGACTTTATATTTCACATCATACGTAACCATGATGATGCCACTGCCTAGTACTGCACCATCACTTTATAGAAAGGATGGAGTTGCCTGGCTGATAAGCAGTGTTATACTTATACCACACATAATGCTTAGTGTTCACACCACAAAATTTGCCTTTAGTCTCATCAGACCACAAGGCTTTCTGACACATCTCTGCATTATTTTATCTAAGTCACGTTTTGAATGTAAAGACATGTTTTTTTCAGCCAGAGCTTCTTGCTTGACACTCTTATATAAAGTCCCATTTTGTACAATGGCTTGGGGATTGCTAATTTGTGAACATCCTCTATATTCACAGTCAATGACTTTTGCAACTCAGTAAATAAAGGCCACTATATAATGACCAAATTAAAAAGAGATTGTTCAAATTATTCAAAGGATGTTTTTTAATTTAACAAAATTCTAAAATATCTCTTGCTGCCTTAGCTTTTATATGAACATGGCCAATATTAACTATTAACAATCTGCAGAGAAAGAGCTTTGTGATTTTAGCATTTCCAGTCCTTTTTGCAAATGATCAATAAATGTTAAAAAAAAAACCAGGGTGTTAAGATAGCCACTGTGGTATCATTTTGACAACGTAAAGTTAAAACCCAACCACTCTATGCATTTTAAATGTACAAGCAATAAGCATTTTTCTCAATTTCCAAGGTTTTCCACAGGTGGAGAATAATTGAAAAACTCAAACATTTGAATATACTCAAAATACTTAAACTTACCCATCAATAATTAGACTTTCATAAGCAGCCTTTTTATCACAAACTGGACAAATCCATGTGGGCTTTTTCTCATTCATTTGAAGGTAAAGTGCTGCATCAAAGCACTGAAGATGAGAGCAAGTAATTGCACGGCAAGGTACTGTCAAACGCATTTTCCCAAGCTGATAAAACACAAATGTGGATTGGTTTGTTACATGTACATTAAATATAACCTAAAGTAAAATTTAAAAGAGAAACCTTTCTTACTTACTGGGCACATTAATGAAACCCTAAGGCTAGTAGTTGCAATCTCACTGTCAGGGTCAGCAGTTAACTTCTCTTTTACTGAAAATAAAAAAACAATTACGGAGGATTTTACTTAAAGAAGCATGATGATACTGAGGAATAGCACTAAAACACAATTATATTTCGAATTTATTTTAAATATGCTTTAAAAAAAAAAAGTTATTTTATCTATGTATATTGCCAACGAAAACACTACACATCTAGTACAACAGATTCAGGAAAATTAGTGTGAATATTATAGGAACAAAAATTCTTTACCCCTGTCTCTCAGTATTAAAAGGGGGATACACAAGTAAAGAAGGATTTGTTCTCAAAGTAAAATTAAATTAGCAAAATAGTGGAAAGATGCAGCAAATGTGTTCTCACATATTAAGGAGATAATGCAAAAACCCAAAATAAAGCAGACAGCCAAAAAGGAAACAGGGCAAAAACGAACGTGAAACCTCCAGCATATTGCCTGAATAAATGTTTCAGGGCAACACTAAATCATCCTCTCAAAATTTCATTTTGAATATAAAAGAACCACAAATTAAATTATCACAAAAGAAAAAAATGTTCTGAGACCCTTTACATTTTATCCATTGCACATGTGTATACGTCTGGTTCAAGGTGGCGATTCTGACATTCAAAACAATATTCTCTGTATAACACCTTCTGAATGCATTAGGTTACCCATTGAAATACCTTGTTCTGTAGAGCTCTGAAAGCTTAATTTTAAATTTGCAATAAAGAATAGCAGCTTGCAAGAATTCTTGTATGCACCAGAGATCCGAACACAAACCTTATAATTCTTTCTGCCTTTCTTATAAAAGCATAATCATTGATTAACCCCAAAAGACACTTCACATCTTCTGTCTAGCAAAAAAGGCAAATCATGTCAGTATGGGCCAAGTCAAAGTCCTGACCTTAACTCAATAGGAATGTTGTGGAAGGAATTGAATCATACAGTTCATTTGAGAAAACACAGCAACATAATGAGCTGAGGCAATTCTGTATGGAGGAATGGGTCAAAAATTCCTCCAAGCCGATGTGTAGGACTGATCAAGACTTACAGGAAATGTTTAGTTGCAGTTAATCCTGCAAATGGGGTTCACATCAGATACTAAAAGCAAAGGTTCACATACTTTTGCCCCTCACAGATATGTAGTACTGGGTGATTATCCTCAATAAATAAATGACTGAGTGTGATATTTGTGTCTCATTTGTTTAGCTGGGTATCTACTTTTAGGCCTTGTGTGAATATCTGATGATGTTTTAAGTCATATTTATGTCTTTCAAGCACCACTATACTTTATGCAGAGCAAAGGAATGTTTTTCCCCAACAATGCTCACAGACAGAGAATTTCACTTTTTATTGACTATATCACAACTCCACTGAGTCACAAGTTTCCATATACTTTGTTAACTGTGCCTTGAAACAGCTTGGAAAATTCAAGAAAAAATGTGAAGCCTTTAGGCAATTAGACAATTAGTTTCTAATAGCAAATTTGCCTAATTGGAGTCAACATATGGATGGATGCTAAGGCCCACCATCAAACTCACTGCCTCATTGCTTGGCATAATAAGAAAATTAAAAGAAATCAACCAAGACCTCTGAAAACAAATTGTGGACCTCTACAAATGTGGTACATCCTAGGGAACAAATTCCAAACTCCTAAAAGTTCCACATTCATCTGTGAAAACAATAATACCTAAGTATAAACGCCATAGGACCACATGACCGTCATACCACACAGGAAGGCAACTCATTCTGTCTCCTAGGGAAGAATGTACTTTGGCACGAAAGGTGCAGATCAATTCCGGGACAGCAACAAAGGGCCTTGTGAAGATGCTGGAGGAAACAGGTAGGCAAGTATCTATATCCACAGTAAAAGAAGTCCTGGATAGAGATAACCTGAAAGACTGTTCAATAAGGAAGAAGCCACTGCTCCAAAGCCGTCATAAAAAAGCCAGACTGCAGTTTGCAGTGGCACAAGCGGACAAACATCTTGCTTTCTGGAGAAATTACCTCTGGTCTGATTAATCCAAGGTTAAACTATTGGGCCATCATTACATTTGGAGGAAAAAGGATGAGGCAAGCCAAAGAACACCATTACAACCGTCAAGCATGGAGGTGGGAGTAAACCATGTTGTGAGGGTTCTTTGTTGCAGGTGGGACTGGTGCACTTCACAAAACAGATGGCATCATAAAGGAGGAAAATTATGTAGATATACTACAGGAACATCTCATGACTTTAGCAGGGAAGCTGAAGATCAGTTGCAAATGGGTCTTCCAGATGAACAATGACTCCAAGCATACCTTCAAATTTGTGACAAAATGGCTTAAGGACAACAAGGTAAAGGCATTGAAGTGGCCATCACAAAGCTTCAAACTCAATCAGATTTAAAATTTGTGGGCAGAACTGAAAATGTATGTGTGAGCAAAGAGGCCTATGAACCTGTCGCAGTTATACCAAGTTCTGTCTGGAAGAATAGGACAGAATTTCAGCAACTCATTGTAAGAAACTTATAGAAGGCTACCCAAAATGTTTGGCTCCAGTTAAACAATTTAAAGGCAACACTACCAAATATTAACAAAGTTTATGTAAACTTGTGACTCACTGGAGTTGTGATATAGTCAATGAAAAGTGAAATCTGTCCGTGAACACTTATGTAAAAATTACTTTTGCTATGCACCAAGGAGATGTCTTAAAAAGTAAGCCAAATTTAAAGTTTTTTTAGTATAAAATCTGTGGAGGGGTTATAAAGAATTCACTTCAACTGTAAGCCTTTAGGCCTTACACTGAGTGCATATGCAATTTAATACAGGCTCAGTTTATAACTGTGCTCAGATTTAACTAGTAACATTTCAATCAAGTATAAATGTTATTTGCCTTCACCTGAAATATTCTGATTAGCTGTTAAAGAAGCAGTTCCTGCAAGATTTTCCTCATTGTATAGAGCTAGGCTATAATCAGAAACGGGCTAAGAAAATATCTAAAAATTTGGAAGTGTTCAATATTTGTACATTTGCCATATTTAACGGTTACATATTCCAGGCCAAAAATAAAGACAGTGATGCTCAGATGCAAACTGAAAAGTTACATATAATGAGCTGTGTTTAACTGAGAACTGGAAGACAAATGAGGAAATGCATAAATGTTACTAGAAAAATATATTTTGACATGTAAAAAGGAACTAACACCGATACAGAATTCAGATAACAGAATAATACTTACTTAGCGCTCTAGAATGGTCCGAGTTTCTAATGCCTTTCATTTTCAGTCTCTGCAACAGTAGTGATGATGTCAGTTGTCTTACAAGGTAAACAGACATGGAATATGTCTGCCAAAAACAGAAAAAGACAGAGGAGAGATTACCTTTAAATTTAAAACATGTAGCTGAAAAACAGATGAAATGCATAAATAAATCCCTACAATTAAAAGAAATTATGATTAGGACAAGTAAATATTTACATGTTACCTGTTAAGGATCCATATATGGCCAAGTAATATCTAACAAAATTAGCAGATATTTAAATACCTTACGCAAAACAATAACCAAAAAAAAAAAATTAACCATAAGATAAACAAGCCAAAACAAACAAGAAGTACAGGTTGACTGATACGACATCTTATCAGTTGTGATGGACAGCCGACATTTCAGTACAGTTTACAATACAATACAGTTTATTCTTGTATAGCCCAAAATCACACAGGAAGTGCCGCAATGGGCTTTAACAGGCCCTGCCTCTTGACAGCCCCCCAGCCTCGACTCTCTGAGAAGACAAGAAAAAACTCCCAAAAAAAAAAAAAACACCTTGTAGGGAAAAATGGAAGAAACCTTGGGAACGGCAATTCAAAGAGAGACCCCTTTCCAGGTAGGTTGGGCGTGCAGTGGGTGTCAAAAGAAGGGGGTCAATACAATAAAATACACAGAACAGAACACATCCTTAATACAGCATAATAAAAATTTTAGAAGTACGGAGCAGAATTTAACAGTAGGTGATATCACATAATAAGATTTGGATATTTTTTTTTAAAAAAGAGTCCTGGAGACCTCATCCATCAAGCTGCCCCCCCATTTTGCCATTCCACGGCTGAAACGTTGCTCGGCCAGCCAATCCGACGAAAGGACCCCTTTTTCCCATGATTCCTGTGATCCTCCATCAGGAATGACATTACCATAGGCAGGCAAACAACTTGGCAGGTGGGCCGTGACACCAATTGCCACATTTTCCACATTTCAGTACGGCCGGGACGTCCTTCAAATGAAGAAAACAGCCTTTGCAGGACAATACATCCCCCAGGACGCTAGATGGCAGCTCCCCTGGATGGAAATGGTTCCCCGGACTCCTGCAGGGCAGCATGGGACATGGAGTCCGGTTCTTCAGCCCTGTTGGGTGCCGTGGGTGTCGCCAGGGGGAGCTCACCAAGAACCAGTGGGATATTACAATGACGTTAACCTGGAAGTACTTAGGAGTCAGGAGGACAGAAACCCACAGTACTTCCGGGGCACCTGAAGAAGGCGTTTGACCGGGAGACGGAATACTTCCGGGTCAGGGACTTTAAAAGGACTATGGGAAACACAGCAGATCGGTTGGAGTTGGGTGGTAGAGGATGGAGCTGCTGGGAGAGGAGGATTGTGTGTGATTATTGTGTTTTTGATTATGGATTTATTATTGAAGAATTGTGGAGTATGCGGTGCTTTGTGAACTTTATTGAAGAAAATATTAAAAGAATCTTCTTGTGCTTTTACAAGTGTGTCTGGGACGTCTGTCTGGTGGGTTCAATGGGGCAACAGTGACCCCTAGCATCCACACAGTTTATATATAAACCAGGCTTTAGATAGTGGTTACTGAAGTCTGAAACACTATAAGCAACTGTCTTTAAAAGTGACAAAGCTAACATTGTACATAATGAATTGTACTGAATTTATTTTTATCAAATTGTTTCTGGTTAGAAAAATATTATATGGACCAAAGATTCAAAACATCTAGTAGTCCACCAGGCTTTGTGAGTCTGCAGTTTGGTTGTCCTGAACTAAAAACCCATAGTTCTGGGCATCTGGACTACCGATTTATTCACCCCTGCAAACTGTCGGAGAAACTGGACAATGGTACAAGTGTAAAACATCCTACATGTTGGATTGACTACCACCAATGGCCTAAAGGGACAAACTGTTGGAAGTTTCATGCTGAAATTGATGAACAGAAGCCAATGGAAAAATAGAGAAACACTATGAAAAACTAAAAATGAAGATCTTAGTCATGTATTGAAAGAGTGGATTTGACAATTTTGCAGTGAAAACATGCCAATTAATGGCATGCTGGTCATGAAACAAACATCTATAATAATAAACTGAAAATTGAAGGAAACTGAATATTCAACAAAGAAAACACCACATTCAGTTCGCAAAGGTAATTGCTGATGAAATCCTAATGCAAGAACATCACTGTTATTGTGTTATTGCCCTAGAAAGAGACCATACTGGAATTAAGGTTGCCAAGGACAGAATAACTCTTTTGGGATATGCTAATACAGTGGGAATGCATAGGTGTAAATATGCTGTGACAGGAAAAAGCTTGTGCCCTCAGTGCTTTAATTTTCATTCATAAAATAATCAGCCAATGAAAATTATATTGTATAAAATTACCTTCAGGCTATGTGTTTAATGTGTATATGAAAAAAATAAATTCTGTATTTAGACTTGGGTCCCATCTATAAGATATCTCATTAGATATATACAAATAGATCTTCAACAGATCTGCTAGTTAAATGGACTATAAAAGAAACTTATTTACCTTTCCAATTTCTGGAGCCCATGTAACAGAAATATTATTGGGTACCGCAGATGACAACCTAACTAGTGAAGTAATGTTTAATGGGCGCCCAGGTCTCTTCTGTTCCACTCCATTTTTAGGTGGCGGTGCATATCCCTAAGAAATAAAAACTATCGGTAAATCTATGTACCAGGTAATATAATCATATAATAAAACACAACCACAGTAACTTAACAAAATTGAGAAAATCAGGTATATTTCTTCGATTTTGTTGAAAACCAAGCAAACACTTACTTCATGGGTTTACACTTGAAAAGCTTAAATTACCAGTGGGATTTTTTTTTATAAAGATGCCAAATTAGAAACCCTGTGCTCAAATATTAACTGGGAAAACCTTGGCACAGGGTTTCACAGCATGTTTTTGCCAGGGAGCACAGGTGCACCTCAATTTAATTTGACAAACACTTTTTTTATACTCTCCCAAACCAGGTATGCATTCAGTGAGCATGAGTAAATTGAACACAACTTTGCTTTAACTGGAAATGCTGAATAAGGACCAACTGTCCTCAAATACATTAATTAAACATTTTGGCCTTTTTTTTCCTTTCATCAACATAAACGGCTTATATGAATGAATCCCTTCTGTCAAGAAGGAAAATGTATCAGGCTGCTCACACTTTAACTGCAGGGCCATTTTTAGTTATGTCTGCTATCTAAATTATGATCTTAACATAAGTTGATCTTTTCTTCTCTGTCAAGCAAATGAAAATGGGAGCTCTTTAGTCAAAGTGTAATATGCAACACTGAACATTATTTTCCCTGCGCTGTATTTATGCAGTTGCTGTAATATGTCTGGCATGGGCTTGGTTGGTTTTATTCATAAATAAGATGCAGCAAATGGAATGCTGATAAGCAGAGCCATGCTTTGCTATGCTGTCTCATTTGCATATTTACAAACATTTAATTCCATGAATTTGTGCACCAAGGTGCACAACACCATTTGTAAAACATGAGCTTATCATCAAGGTTACAGAATAAGAAAAAACTGATCACACGCTGAACTTTGGAAGAGATATTTCCTTACCTAAGGACATTTTAGCCTCATCCTGTGTCAGTCCTGTATATTCAAGATTCTATCTGTCTTCTTCACCTTACTTTCATCACTTTTCAAATTAGCATTACTTTCAAGGATGCTGATGCTCCATATCCAATTCCACGAAAACAGTATCTATCAATACTTGCTATCATTGAACTGGCTACATGATTTGTTGGTTACATGATGACACATTTTACAAGGCTTTTTCAGAAAAACAGAACATTTTCATGTGTTGCCATTTGGCTTCTCCTAAAATAACTCATTGTTCCCTCTGAATCTCTGTAAACCAAGTTCTGTTAGTGAAGATATTCCTAATGGATGACCTCTGATTTTATTTAAATTGGACATCTCACATTGATAAACTAAATAATTAACATGCATTACTATTAAATCTACAGTACTACATAACATGTCATCTGAGCATGGACAATTAAATAAAGATAAATTAAAAACAATCTCTTACCGGTAATGGAAAAAGTTTGCCATTCACTTTAATGCATAAACTACTTGGGAAATTGTCTTCTTGGGGACAGCTAGTCTCCGCAAGGCAAAACCTACACAAGAAAGCAACAGTGCATACAAGTTGAGTAAGTCAGCTCTGCTCAATTAACATGGTGACAATTCAAAATTGCTACTGCTCACCAAAACTACACAACAACAGCTGGTACAGCAGGCCTTCAGGAGTATACAGATTTTTGCTAATTATAAAGACTGTAATGATATATTTCAGCAAGGCTTAGGCACATGTTACTGAGCATTAAGAAATATAAGTCAAGTGCACAAAGTGCCAGTGCCTGAATAATTAGCAAAGGAAAATAAAAACAAAATGGTTTAACCATGCTATGAAAGTTTGTTAAAGAACTAAATATAATGAAAAAATATACAAATGCACATCACATTCTCATGTGCTTTGCTACACATGTGGTCAATGTCCAGAGATGTGCATCAAAATAACTCATGATTAACCACACTTCACCCTTCAGGATAGATATGCCTCATAAGCATATAAAAGGTTTTCAATAAAGTTCTATAAAACCCTCTGCTAAAAATAATAAGGATCTGTGAATATAGTTGTGTCAGGGTTGGAGGCACTTGCAAAGCCGTCTTAAGCCGATTCACAGCATCTGTGATCATGGCACATCTTTTCTCTTCAGATGGTCAAGCTGGGTGGCGATGTCTGCAAAACTATGGATTAACTTGTGGTAGCCTACCAACCTCAGAAGTTGCTGATGTGACTTTAGGTCAGAGGAGGGTGGATAGCTGGATCGGTGTCTACCCCTTTACTAGACACCACATGTCTATAGGAAAGTGATTTGGGTTTGGAGGAGTCTGCATATTTTCATGCTCAGAGTCAGTGCAGTCACCTGGAGTTTGAGGAAGACAGCATCCAAGTGTTGCTCAATACACAGGAAAAAAAATATGATTTCATCGATATAAGCAAAACACGGAAATTCTCTTAAATTCTGCTGCATAATGTGCTGAAATGTGGCCCCTGCATTTTGTTACTTTAAACTGGCAACCCCTCAGGTGTAATTACTGTGGGCTTTCTCTTGCTGTTCTATTCCATTAACCTTTGCCAGGATCCACACTGAAGGTGAAGCAAACTAAACATTTGAGCTCCTTGCAAAGACCAGGAGCACAAGGTAGGCACTTAATCTGGTCTTGGCATTTACTCCTTAATAGCCCACACTGAACCGGTACTTTTCATGCGATTTATGACCCCAAAACACATGCAAGGCCCAAGTAAAACTTCAGGGCTTGATAATTCCACTCTCCACCATCTTCTCAACGTACTCCTTGTTAATAGCCTTTTTGTGATGCCCTGGGACTTCTCTTACCCAAATGTGATGATGAACAACATTTGTTTAACCCAATCTATTAGTTCATATATGAGGCCATTGTTGAAGGCTGGGTGGTTGACTCTCTACCAGACAGAAATTCACTATTTGACACATTTCACACCATAAACAGGTGTCCCTGTACTGTTGAAGGAATTGAAACACCCCAACCCTGCCACAATATAGATTTCACAACATGGCTGAAGCCTTATCTGTGACGCGTTGATCGAGTCCAGTCTACACAGCAACAGTATGGCCAAGTGTGAGTCTTCCAAAAATTACAGAGGGGGAAATTACTATTGAGTGTGTCAACTTTCTTTAGTAAATATATTCCAATGAGGCTATTCACATAAAAATTCTCACCAGACATTGGTATTAACTAACAAACCACACAAATATAAAGAATTCACAACATTAAAGGCAAGAAATAAAGGTAAATGTAATAAAGTGGAATGACACAGGATAAAAAAGTATCTCTTTGCTGATACAAGTTTTGTAGCAATAACATGCTCTCCAAGTACCTGTGGGTGTTATGAATTACAGGTAAAATTCCATTACAACGAACTCCCAGGGACCTAAAAAATATTTTGTTGTAACGAAAATTTTGTTGTAATGAGATTGTTTTGTTACTATATTGCTTTCTTTAACTTGTATCCAGGCATTTGCAATCATTTCAATCGCTTCTTTCGCATTAATTTTAATCCACTCCTGCCTACAAGTTATGCTGACAAGAATTTTTCTCAGTATTTCATTGCGATAATACACTTTCAGGGTGTGAATGATGCCCAAATCCAATAGCTGAAGCACTGCTATGCAATTAGGTGGGAGGAATTCAACGCGAACATTATCTAAATGTGGAAGCATGTTGTGGGCAGCACAGTTATCAATCAGGAGCCGAATCATCCTTTTCTTCTTCATACTGTGAGGTTTCTGAACACTTTGGAGACCCCACCAATCCCCACCCAACGGGAACGACACGCTGAAGTACGTCCCGAAGTGCGATTGCAGCATCTGTGGAAGATTGTTTGTCCGTTGCCGGGGCAGGGCAAAAACTGTAGTGCAGCAACACAGAACCAAATCATAAAAGATCGGGGTCGCACTATAAGTCCCTGTCTTGCACCCCAAAACATGAGGTAGTGTCTCAGTACTTCTGCAAAACCAGCTTTAATCAGCTTGAAACAGGAACGGCACAGTTATTTATTGTAGCGTGATCTGCCACTCTGCTATACACAGACACAGCAGTCAGGCAGGGTTGTGGCCAGGTCAGTGACCAAGTAAACCTGTTTTCTGAATTTACAATTTACGTGCTCCTAAACTTGCATCACCCACAGAGATCTTTTCTGTTTACTTTGGCGGACAGACGCAGCATAGCTGTGAGTCTGCTATTGCCCCGTACAGATGCAGAGATCGCACTTCAGGATGCTCTTTGGCATGCAGTCTAGTTGGGAGAGGTCCCAAGAGAGTTTACAAATCTCACATTTTCTTGAATGAGTATCGCATTAATAAGAATGTTTCTTGAACGAGCATCACTGAACCACATAAAAACTGCTTTTTGGACGTCTTCAAATGCAGCAGTTCGCATACGTTTGTAACCCGAGATTTTTCTTCTTTTTTTGCTCTGTCTTTCAAGAAAGCTTGCAATGTCGAGGGTGAAATTACAAATTCATTAGCAACGTTTTTTTTCTTTTTGCCGCAATCGAGAGCTGCAAAAAAATTTTTTTTTTTTCCTCTAATATGAACTGTTATTGTTTTTTTTGTGTCTGCCGTTTCTATAGGAGAGTGACAATGAGTTAAATTCCAACGGATGTTTTTCAAATGTTAACGAGCAATAAGCAAAAGATATCACTGAAAACTGCATGAAACAAAAAAAGCTGAGCTGCAGCCACAGAACTAACTGCTCTGTGGATGATTTATTCAGGCATTTCAAGGTCTTTTGGGCACTTCGTTGTTATGAAAGTATATGTTGAATGTACTTTGTAGTAATGAGATTTCTATAGACTCGGGTCATATGGGGAAGCTGTCTGGCCCATAAAAATACTTTGTTGTATTGAAAATGTCATTTTAATGATATTCGTTGTAACGGAATTTTACCTGTAGTTATAAACTAGTTAGGAAGAAAACTGTAATATAAGCAAGAGTAAAAAAAATAAAATAAAATAGAAAACAATTTAAATGTGAGTGATGAAGATGCAGGAAAGTTATCCACATGCATAATTCTAATACATGCAGTTTTCTCAGCAAGCAACTGATATTAACCATACCTGAGCTGAATCTGGACCATATAATCTCTTCTTCCTCCAGGTAGAAAATCCCTTTAAAAAAATACAAGAATAACAATATCATAATCTAGACAAGACATCTCTATCTTAAACAAGAAGGAATTCTTGAATATTTCTTGAATATTTTGTAAATATGTTCATTTCTGAATTTTGGGTGTGCTCCTAAACTAAAGAAAGGTGGTTGGAATGCATATGCTTTAAACAATACAACACGGGACATCCATTGTGTAAAACTATCTTTTATACTAAATCCCCATTTATTTATTTATTTATTTATGTCTGGTATTTGGCACACTGCATTAATCCCCGAGGGGAAGTTTTTAGTCTGTATTGAAACATTTGTTGATCTAATTCACATTAAAAATTATATCAAAAAGAATTACAGGACAAGCTGAGGTCAACAATATGCAGCTCAGTGATTAAAAAATGTACCAAAAAAGAAAAGGCCCATACCTTGAAATGCACACTTCTCGCACCTGCTGTGGAGTCAAAGCAAAGATAAAATATTTCTCTTGGAATCGTTGAATATTGCTTGCACCTAATAAAAAAAAATTTTTTTAAGAGTAGTGACACAAAACTAAACACAGGAAAACAAATACACCAGATATGTATATAAACAGTAATCTGAATGTTTATGTTCGCTTACCTAAGCTTGAAGGCTTTATGAGAATGTCCAGCACATCATAAAATGGCAAACTCCGCAGCTGGACGTCTGGATGCACTGGAGGGATGGGAGCTGGCTGCTGCATGTCTATTCTTGGTTTTGTTTCATGTAACAGTATTGAACTGATGGCTGCTGCTGACTGTGGAGTGACAGAGCTGGAAGGATGAGAATGCAAGTGGGCGATGGCCAAATCAGACTCCACTAATGAAGTACTACTGTCCAGTGCAAAGATTGATGATTTAAGAGATGACAAGTCCGGAAGATTTTCAATAGTTCTGGGATATCGGCGCTTATACAGTTCCTTAATTTTGATTTGAACAGCTGGGATACAGCCACTCTTTATCAAATGCAATGCTCTTAAAAGAAGTTCATGTTTGCGACCACTCTTGTTACGTCCAGCAAAGCCCAATAATACCTGTAGTTCTGACACACGAAAACTTGATACCATATTCTGAAAAATATGAAAGGTCACTTTAACATCGGACTATTTTAAAACTGTAGACTACAAAATAACTTCCTTAATTTCTCTACATCAAGTTAAAAGTACAAAAGAGGGCTACTAGATAAAATAAATTAACAAATAGATACCTAGTTTACTGTTAAGAGTCAATTATAAAGGATTTTTTTTTGCTCTCACTCTAAGGCCAGTATCATACGGTACAATGATCATTTACATTAATTTTCCTGCAATGATTTTAAGACTCATAACCAGAAATGCAAAAATTCATTCAAGAATTTGGACTCATTTAAAATTCTGGGTTTAATATTAGATATTTCATATACTATTACTTGCACAAAGAACCCTGTACCAATTAAAAAGGAAGCAATACAGAACTTTACATTCTAAATACAGTACTATCGAATTACGCAGCTTTTTGCCAAGCGAGTAGAAAATTAATCCATTACCAAAAATTTAAAATGCTGTTCTTTTAAAGTATGGCTCTGCACTTTTAATATCCCATTTAAATATTTTGGAACTACCAAATTGGATTACAGAACAGACTTTAAAAATAAACCAATAAAATACAGCCAAAATATTTTGTACTATTGAACAGTGCCTCAAGAGTTTTTCACTAAAGGCCACATACGAAAAAAATACCCTTTTACCCGAGAATAGTACATAAAACATTTTCTTTGTTGATTTTATGTATCACCCAACTGATAAAGAAGTCATCCAAGGCAAAAATCTAGCTCTTTGAAAAACTTTAATTAGTAAATCATTACAATCTTTGGAGGGGTGGGGGTGTTAATTATTTCCAATTGCAACTGTATTTGCACATTATGTACTGTACACGTCACGACCCTGTGACTAGCACACTAGGGTTGCATGGTATGCTAGCACTAGGAAAGGTCCTGAAAACCCCAAATTTTAAAACCGTACGATTCCAGCATTTTGGGATTTTTAGTACCAGAACTAGACTTCAGCTTTCCTCTCAAATAACCCTAGTCCACCCCATTCCCTTGACACTCTGTAGTATACAGTTGTGCTTGAAAGTTTGTGAACCCTTTAGAATTTTCTGTATTTCTGCATAAACATGACCTAAAACATCATCAGATTTTCACTCAAGTCCTAAAAGTAGATAAAGAGAAACCAGTTAAACACATGGAGACAAAAATATTATAGTTAGTCCTTTATTTATTGAGGAAAATGATTGAATATTACATATTTGAGTGTGGCAAAAGTATGTGAACCTCTAGGATTAGCAGTTAGTTTGAAGGTGAAATTCGAGTCAGGTGTTTTCAGTCAATGAGATGCCAATCAGGTGTGAGTGGGCACCCTGTGTTATTTAAAGAACAGGGATCTGTCAAAGTCTGCTCTTCACAACACATGTTTGTGGAAGTGTATCATGGCATGAACAAAAGAGATTTCTGAGGACCTCATCAGGCTGGAAAAGGTTACAAAACCATCTCTAAAAGAGTTTGGACTCCACCAATCCACAGTCAGACAGATTGTGTACAAATGGAGGAAATTCAAGACCATTGTTACCCTCCCCAGGAGTGGTCGATCAACAAAGATCACTCCAAGACCGAGGGTAACTTCTAAGTAACTGAAGGCCTCTCTCACATTGGCTAATGTTCAGGTTCATGAGTCCACCATCAGGAGAACACTGAACAGCAAATGGTGTGCATGGCAGGGTTGCAAGGAGAAAGCCACTGCTCTCCAAAAAAAACATTGCTGCTCGTCTGCAGTTTGCTAAGGATCACGTGGACAAACCAGAAGGCTATTGGAAGAATTTTTTGTGAACGGATGAGACCAAAATAGAACTTTTTGGTTTAAATGAAAAGCATTATTGTTTGGAGAAAAGAAACACTGCAGTCCAGCATAAGAACCTTATCCCATCTGTGAAACATGGTGGTGGTAGTATCAGGGTTTGGGCCTGTTTTGCTGCATCTGTGCCAGGACGGCTTGCCTTCATTGATGGAACAATGAATTCTGAATTATATCAGAGAATTCTAAAGGAAAATGTCAGGACATCTGTCCATGAACTGAGTCTCAAGAGAAGGTGGGTCATGCAGCAAGACAACCACCCTAAGCACACAAGTCATTCTACCAAAAAATGGTTAAAGGAGAATAAAGGTAATGTTTTGGAATGGCCAAGTCAAAGTCCTGACCTTAATTCAATCGAAATGTTGTGGAAGGACCTGAAGCGAGCAGTTCATGTGAGGAAACCCACCAACATCCCAGAGTTGAAGCTGTTCTGTACGGCTGAATGGGCTAAAATTCCTCCAAGCCGGTGTGCAGGAATGATCAAAATTTACCGGAAACGTTTAGATGCAGTTATTGCTACAAAGGGGGGTCACACCAGATACTGAAAGCAAAGGTTCACATACTTTTGCCACTCACAAATATGTAATATTCGATCATTTTCCTTAATAAATAAACAACCAATATTTTTGTCTCATTTGTTTAACTGGTTTCTCTTTATCTACTTTTAGCACTTGAGTGAAAATCTGATGATGTTTTAGGACATTTATGCAGAAATACAGAAAATTCTAAAGGGTTCACAAACTTTCAAGCACAACTGTATGTGTGGATTGTTCTGTAGACATCATAGGGTGCAACACTCCCACTGCTTTGACACGATCAAGACTTCAGTTGACCCCCAGATTATTGCTTCAAAGTGACCAGGACTTCACAGGGGACCACACCCACCCTCTTATTGCTTTGATGCAATTGATATTTCATGGAGGGCCTTTTATTTGCTTCAATAATTGCACATTTCTGCATTCTATCAGTAGGAAAGCCGTGTGTAGTGCAGCACGATGGTGTAACATACTGGAGAGGTGCTCAAATCTATGGGAGGCAGAGCATTTCTGTTTGTCTCCCTTTGCTTAAACTAGTATTATTCACCACTCCACTCGCAATTCTCTCACACGTCAAGTGCTAGACCAAAAACTACACAGCTTTATTATTGCACAAGATACTCGTCCAGTTTTCAAAACATAGAAATATATTACAAACTAGAATAAACTGGATTGTGCTGTAAAATGCAAAAAGCTTGCTTTGTTAGCTGTTTGTTTTTTTTTTTTTCCTTTAAACCTTTTTGTCTACACTTTATATTGTAGCATTTCTATTTAAAAAGAGTGAAAATACCAACTGAGGTAAATTTTTTACATTATGTAATTTCATATAATTCCAGCATAAGAAACACATCTAACGTATATGGTTATCACTGTACGGAGTTTGCATGTTCTTCCAATATTTACATTAGTTTTCAATAAGTAAGCTCAGTAGAGTTAGCGAAGAACTGCGTTGGTGTGAAAAAAAAACTACAAGGAAAAGAGGCTACTCTATTAATTTCTCAGTGTGGGAATAATCTTTACCTTTTTGCCTTAGGCAGATGCACACTAACTCAGCCCTTCACCAACTCCACTGGACTCAATTACTTAAACCAGTGGTTATCTCTGCCAATTTAACATAGCAAAGCAGCTCTGTCCGAGGCAAAGTCAGTGAGTGAGAGCCTGTTTCATTCCCAGTAGTGAGATGCAGAGATTGCTGGGTTATATTCTTTATGACTGATTTTGCAAAATTTGCAAGTTGGTTTAACTAGACAAATAAGCAGTTATGCAACACCACTGAAACTTTTTGGCAGATTCACACTTGTAACCCCAAAAATATCTTCAATACATCAGTTTTACTTCCTCTCTTGGCCTTTGTTCAGTTATAGTATTATGATAATCTTTATCCTTTTTCCACTACATACAACCCCAATATTGCATAGGTGAGAATTAGCTGGGAACACAAGATACATTATCCCAATACTTAGCCAAAACATGAATTAGTAAAAATTTCTGTACCTTAAAATATTATGTATTGTTTTAAATGTAAAGTATATTGAAATTTATTATTCCCTATTGTCAATCTACTATACTTAAATAAAATCCTTACATTCCACTGAAATCTTTAATGGTCGAAACAGATTAAGCACCTCAGCAATTCCACCAATAACACTTGGAGAACATCTGGGCACTCACTGTATGGTTTTGGGTGTCTGTGCCTTTAAGGGAGTGAGTCAATATGAAAATAGTTTATGTTTCAGTTTTGTTTTTGGTTAAACATGCTCTATAATTAAGTTTGAATGATGTGTTGTCATTATGGGTTACCGAGTGCAGATTGTGGGTTGGGGAGAGGGAATGGCAAATTTATCCACTGTAATCTACTGTATAATACAAAGTGTGCACAAAGTGAAGAGGTCTAAACACTGTCTGAATATACTACATGCATGTTACATTTATACACACACATATACTATTGTTGCATATTTATATTTATATTTATTTATATATATATATAGGCAACTGTTGGAGTGCGGAAAAAGCCTGATGAGATGTACAGATCCACATACTAACATCCAATGCATTACTGGATTAACACAGAAAACTGATGCATAGACTTTAAATATTGCATCTATTGCTGTTATATGTGTGCTGCTCTTTTTTAAGTGGAGTTAAGTTAAAGATTAAATAATTTGTGGGTGAACAAGTGTAAAAACGTAATGTGAGCACAGAATGGACAGAAGGAGGCAAGTCATTTTTTTATATTAAAATGAGATTTTTTTTTTTTTATAGTGACGTTAATATGCAACTTATTCTTAAAAATGGACTTCGTGTTTAACACATTTTAAATAAGGGTTCAGATTTTCTATTTTGAAATAATTGCAAAGCCCAGGTAGGCTGAATTTTCTTAATCCTTTGGCAATGCATACATAAGTTTGCACTGAAAATTTAGCAAAGTGAAAGCAAAAAACAAACACTCAAAACCATACACTGTATTTGATATTTATGAATGTCAATAACAGTTTACTTAAATGCTAGCTGGGTACTTGATGGAAATACCACCTTTTAAAAGCTTTCATTACCAGTAGTATTTGAATATTTTATTAAGAGAAAAAAGCACAGTACAATATTACTCACTTGAATAATGGAGGCACTTTTAATAAAAAACATTGAATGGTCACACCCTTGAACTCGTTCTTACATTTACTTACATTTATTTAACAGGCTGACACTTTTATCCAAAGCAACTTACAACATCTGAGATACAATTTGTTACATTTCTTGCGTTTTTCCAATTGGAGCACAGGTGGGAGAGGTGACTTGCTCTGGGTTACACGGTGTATGTGGTGGGATTGAAGTCCACAACCTTATGGACTGAAGTCCAGAGCCTTAACCATTGCACCACACTGCCTTCTTACATGTTGTATTTCAGTTAATGACATTGAAATATGTGATGTTCCTTTTACTGCAGTGGGCTGGCGCCCTGCCGGGGGTTTGTTTCCTGCCTTGCACCCTGTGTTGGTTGGGATTGGCTCAAGGATGCAACGGGTTGGAATTGGATGGATGGATGTTCCTTTTACTGATAATTTTTCTAATGATGGTTTTGAATATTACTGTTGATGCTACTACTGCAAGCTGTACTGCATGCTATTCTCGGTTTTATAATTCTTCAACTATATTTGATTTTTAAAACCATGTTTTCCAGTTTTGATCTACAAAGCCAGTGCTAAGGTATCGATGATTTTGCCTTAGCTTTAAATTCATTATGTAGAACAGATTTAGACTCTTGTTACTCCCCTCAAAATATGCTGTAAAAAGGGAAGACCTGCTCCAAGTCTTAATGACACCACATGGCAGCTGCGCCGCTCCTGCAGGATTGCTAAACGTCAGTGGAAGAAAGACAGACTGACAGTATCTAAACAGATTTTTAGGACTTCTCTGTTCAACTTCCAGGAAGCAGTTAAGAAATGCAAACATGATTATTTCTCAGATATTGGTATTCTCTCATTCTAAGAAACCCAGGGTCATATTTAATACAATTAATGTGGCTACATACCCCATTCAGAGATGGGATGAAATAGTACCATTCATTCATGTGAGCAGTTTCTTTCACTCTTTGTCAGCAAAATCGATAATATTCGCTCTGGTATTGTTCCAGCAGGTTATGTACTTACTGTTATTGATTATGGCATTGTTTTGGAATCCTTTGATGTTGTTTTACTTGCACAGTTAAAAAGTACTATTGACACACTTAGACCTACATTTTGTCCTCTTGATGGTGTTCCACCAAACCTCCTACTAGAAGCTTTTGATACCTTGGGTCCAGCATTGTTGGCTATTATTAATGGATCTATTAGTGAGGGGATTGTGCCCTTATTTTTTTTAAACATGCAGTGATGCGACCGTGCCTTAAAAAGGCAGAATTAAATCTTGGTGTGTTTGCCATTTTTGGCTAAATTATTTGAGAGAATTACTTGAAAAAACAGAAAAAACTGGTTGATCATCTTACCTCCAATAATTTATTTGAATTTATTCTAACAAACAGGGTACAGCCCTCCTAAAAGTATTTAATGACATCTTTCTTATTACTGACTCGGGTGTGGCAGCAGTCCTTTCTGCAGCTTTTTGATACTATTGGTCATGAGTTCCTACTGTTGTGGTTTGAGTATCTGGTGGGGCTTAAAGGGGCTGCTCTTAAGTGGTTCAGGTCATTTCTTACTGATGGACACTTTTCAGTAACTTTCAATTCCTCTTTTTGTCTACTGCTCCTGTTAAATGTGGTGATCCTCAGGTATCCATTTTGGGTTCTATTTTATCTTCTATACATCTTCATCCTATATGTGCTGTTTTTAGGAAGTTTAATGTTTCTTTTCATTGTTATGTTGATGACATGCAGGTCTATATTTCTTTGTGCAACTCTTCAATGAACAGGCTGCACAACTGTCTTGTAGAAGAACTAAGATCTTGGATGGCTGGCAATGTTCTTGATCTCAATCAAAATAAAACAGAAGTGCTGATAGCTGGTCCTCCTGCCAAAGCTCAAATTGGTTTTGAACTCCTTCCCTTTTTTGCGGACTTTTGCAAACCTTGTGTTCAGAATCTTGGGGTTATTTTTCATGATAAATGGGATAAATTCTGTGGTCAAGAGTTGTTTTTTCCAGCTTTGTCTTTTAGCCAAGGTAAAGCCTTTTTATCTCCTAAGGATCTT
The DNA here is from genome assembly GCF_016835505.1 of Polypterus senegalus. NCBI lineage: Eukaryota > Metazoa > Chordata > Cladistia > Polypteriformes > Polypteridae > Polypterus > Polypterus senegalus. The sequence continues at coordinate 20,695,955 of NC_053160.1, forward strand.
GAGAAAGTTACTCATGATTTTACCTTTTCTCGGCTTGATTACTGCAACTCGTTGTATTCTGGGATCAGCAAATCCCTGCTATACAGATTGCAGTTTGTCCAGAAAGCTGCTGCCCATTTTTTTTGGTTGGGGCAAGAAAGTTTGATTCAGTATCTCCAATTTTAGCCCCTTTACACTGGCTGCCCGTTTGTTTCGGAATTCTTTTAAACTTTTGCTGCTGGTTTTCAAATCAATATATGGGTATGCTCCCACTTATTTCTCTGAACTATGTGTTATACACCAGCCATCCAGACAGCTTAGATCTACTGGTCAGTTGTCTCGTTGTCCCTCATACTCGGTGCAAAACTAAGGGGGAATAGGATAGGGCTTCTGCAGCTGCTGCACCTTGTATGTGGGATTCTTTACCTAACAACATTAAGGAGTGAACTGTTTAAAACTAGACTGGAGATGAATTTCTTTTCTGTAGCTTTCAGTGACCTTCAGCGATACTGATGGTTCCTTCCTCATACAGCAGTCATTTATTTTCAGATTATTATTATTAGTTTGTGCTGTGGTTTATTGTATTTTATTTAGGTTTACTGTATATTTCAAAGTTAAGCACTTTGACTACAGCTTTACCGATGTTGTTTTAAATGTGCTCTATAAACAAATTGACACTGACATTTTATTTTTGCCATGGTATTGAATAAGTATCATACACAAAAATTCTGCTATTGTGACATCCCTAATCACAAGCGATTCTGTCGGTATTTCTCAAGTGTATTACAGGCTGAAACAGGCCATCTCTTTGATCACATCACTTTATGTGCACAGAGAACACAGCTTTTGTGAAGGGTTATATTCCTTTGCGAGCGTCAGTTTTCATGCAACTCAGCACAAATCAAAAACATTTTATACCTTGCAGATGCATCATGTGCAAAAGTTAAAAATATTAATAAGAATACATCTAATACAAAGCACATTTAGGCATAAATAAATCCTCTGCAGTTTCTCTCTCACTATAAAACATTTGTCAGAAATTCACACTGCTTTGTTTCTCCCCCAATACATTCCTGGCCAAACAGCACTTCTTATCTCTAACACTGTGTATTCCCAAAGTATTTACCTCCTCCTGCTGACTTTTGTTACATTAATAAATTAAATAAAATCCACCATATAAAGGATCTGTAATTTCTCTACAATGCTCATTAAAACTAAAAATGTAATAAAACATAAATAATCTTAGATAAAATGACTTAGAACCGCATAACCATTGCACAAAAACAAAGTTTTATGGCTAAAACCTTTTACATGCGATAGCTTTGGTAACAATAATACAGCCATTATGAAGGAGAATTTAAGAATGCTCTCTCTGGCTGAAAAGCACTAAGAACTTACTGCATAAACAGCAAAAACACAAAGAGCAGCAGAATTTGTGTATGATGTGCTTCGCAACTAAAAACTAAGAAGTTAAACCAAAAATGCTTCAACAGGAAACCACCTCTGGCAGACCACTAGATCACTACAAGGTAAAATCACACAGATACACACACACTAAAGTATTCTCTCATTCAAAATGGGCCAATTTAAGCCAACATGTATATCTGTTGATTTGAAAGGAAAAGAAAGCCACAGTGACATGGAGAACATATGCAAACAACAGATATGCAGTGTTCTGGCAAGAAAGCCGATTAATTAAATGAAAGCTACTATTAGAATATCTGATATACAATTCTCTGCAACCATTTTCAGCCTAGTTCATATCCCACATTGTAGATAATGCTTAAATAGTTTGATCCTCATAAATATGATGAATGTCACACATAGCCTTAATAGAGATTCACAGAGTCACTATAAGAGGGCATCAAGACAGACACAATACAGAGCTAAATCTCCAAAGCTATGTGAAAAGGGAATATCCGACAACTGGAGAAGTAATAGTTATCCTCCTACTTTAACATACATTGGGCATAATGACCAATACAACCTCTGCCCTAGACCAAATGAAATAAAACAAATTCGGCACTAGCCATCCATGTACTGAACATTTCATGAGTCACACAACAACATATTTACACTAAAGGATACCAGGCCTGTTTAGCGTTGTCAGTTAACCTAACGTAATTGTCTTGGGGAGGAAATTTAGAGAAGGCCCCAGGCAAACAAGGCATAGTCAAAGATCTACATTACTCAGCTGGCAAAGAAAATAAATTCTGAATTATGGAAATGTTGCTAAATCAAGTTTAAAGTGATATGGATCTAAAATTTGCTTCACCTGTTAATTGAATGTGTCTACATAGGCCTTCGTCCATTCACTTTCTAAGGTGCTTATCCTGATCATGGTGTCAGGAAGCCATTGTCTATTTAATTAGGGCTAGGATTAAAGATGGAAATCAATGATAGATGGGAGGCCATTCCATCACAGTCTGTAACTGCCTAGTTTTTTAAAATATTTTAAAATTGACAGCAAAGCAGTAGCAAGGATGTTACAAGGCAGGCATCTTACCATTTTCAAGTTAACTTTGAACCAAAAGAAAAAACTCTGTTAAAAGAAGCAATGTAATTCATTATTTCACTTTCATTTTGGAAATACCTGGTACGACCTTTGCAGCGATTGCCTAATTATATAAACTCTGCACAAAGACATACTGTACACGACTGCCCTATAAGCAGAGGTATCTCAAAAGTCTGAGAGCTTTACCAGCTTTTAGATTGCTGCTAACTCATATTCGCCATATTCACACAATACAAGTATTTAACGTGTTAAATTCTTACAAAATTTGGATTCCAATTTGTGTGACCATGAAATCATTGTTTCTTGTGGATTCAGAAGTGGACTCTAGACCCATGGTGCAAGAAACGTTTAATTTCTCCTTGTATTGTTTCATCTATTGTATTATTTATTATTGCCATTTTACCAATTCTGGAGAACTGATTTGTCATACAGAATTTGATGATGAACTACTGCATTTAGGTTAACAATAAAGATGCAAATTCTAAAGAAATCATGAACGATTCATTAGTTAGGTTTAACACTAGAAATACCAAAGCTTACAAAAAAACTCCAGCCCACCTTAAATCTGCTTGCACCTCTCCATTTAGCGTCTTTGGTCTTGTAAATGTGTCGATAATCCCAAGCAGGAAGCAGCCTGCTATACCACCCCATATACCCACCTACAAAAACCTCTCTCAACTGAAGCCTTGTTTATCAGGGAGTCAGGTACCTAAGCTAAAAAAAATATACACCTCTATTTGGCCTTTGGTCTTGTAAATGTTATTTTAGCCTCCTCCCCATATCGAGAGGAGTCAGATGAGGTGGCTCAGGCATCTGATCAGGATGCCTCCTGGACACCTCCCTGGTGAGGTGTTGCGGGTATGTCCAAACGGGAGGAGGCCCCGGGGAAGACCCAGGACACGCTGGAGGGACTATGTCTCCGGGCTGGCCTGGGAACGCCTTGGGATTCTCCCGGAAGAGCTGGAAGAAGTGGCCGGGGAGAGGGAAGTCTGGGCCTCTCTGCTTAAGCTACTGCCCCCGCGACCCAACCCCGGATAAGCGGAAGAGGATGGATGGATATTTGGAAAACATGCATTTGATGAGTATTCCGTGTCTACAAAGATCTGTGTAAGTGTAGGATGACAGGAAATGCAAGAAATGTTGAACACATAGCTAAAAGACAAAGATTTTCCATGTTTTAGTACTAACGACAAAATGTAGACATGAAATGTATAATTTGTGAAGACTGAAGTCCAAATATCAAATAAGCACTTTCACAAAAGGTACAAATAACAGAAGTGGTGCCCTTTTATTTAAGACTATAACCAAAGAAAAAGAAATCGGGTTAGTGTGGCTTGTTATTGCGACTTCTTCGGTAGTATAGTGGTTAGAGCTGCGGACTCCTATTCAGAAGTTCGAGTCTTAACGTGACCCAAAATAAATGTTTTGTGTAGTGAGCTGCTCTTATTGTTACTATTATACAATAAAAAAATACATTTGATTCGAGTCTGTAACAGCCGCTGTAAATGTATGGTACTTGTAAAGGTTAGCATTTTTTTATTCAGTTTTATGCTCTCAGTCGCATTCACACTCGGCCCAATCTGACACTGCTGTTTTCAAATAAAGACGAGCTATAACAGACGTGAACTCAGATCGGAGAAAGAGAACAGAAGCCCACCCTGCAAGAAATGTCCACTCACATATAAGAACAACGCAGCTGCACCAGGCGTAAAGGCGAAAGATCGCACTGTTTGGATAAAGGACGAAGCCCGGTGTTATCCTGCCAGTCAGTCTGCCCCACACCTATCCTTCAAAGAAACAGCACAGCTTACAGAGCTCACTAACGTATCATGCAAACTCCTGTTTGTGATGGTCTTTACATAAGAAGCATTTATATGTTTCTTATATAAAAGCCAGGTTGAATGTTATTTACCTTAATTTATTAACTTATCTTCCTACTGCATAAAGTCACAAGTAGACTGCAGAGCTTCCTCTGTTTGATTGACAAGGGCATGTTCACAAATTACACGTGTAATGCCACGAAAAATGCCTGCTGACACTTTAGTACGTGAGCAATGGTACAAGAATGCAGTTAGACCTTTTTTTTGGGCACATACACCGTCCAAATCTAAACACTAGCGTACTGAAGAGTCTTGGAAAGTCTTTCTCCTGTGGGGCGGCTGGGATCTTTTCCTGAATAAGATCAAACACAGTTGTGTAGGGTGCGTCAGGTGCTTCCACCTGCAGCTAAAGTCACTTCAGTACACATGTACTGTGTTAGCGTGCCCGTATCGATCAAACACAGGAACATCTGCAGTCTACGTGTGACTTTACGCTGTAGGAAGATAAGTGAATAAATCAAAGTAAATACCATTCGATCTGACTTTTATATACAAAGTACAGTGACTGGAAAAGTGCGATGGAAGCTTCCACCTCAAGCTACAGACTCTTCAGTACGCAAGCGACTCTCCACGCTAGTATTTAGATGTGGATGGTGTATGTGCCCAAAAAAGAAGTCTACCTGCATTCTCGTACCACTGCTCGCGTACTAAAGTGTCAGCATTCATTTTTCGTGGCATTACACGTGTAATTTGTGAGCATACCCTTGCCAATCAAACAGAGGAAGCTCTGCTGTCTACGTGTGACTTTACTCTGTAGGAAGTAAATAAATCAAGGTAAATAACATTCGACCTGGCTTTTATATAACTAACACATAAATGCTTCGTATGTAAAGATCATCACAAAACATAATCACAAACAGGAGTTAGCATGATACGTTGGTGAGCTCTGTAAGCTGTGCTGTTTCTTTGAAGGACAGGTGTGGGGCAGACTGACTGGCAGGATGACGCCGGGCTTCGTCCTTTATCCAAACAGTGCGATCTTTCACCTTTACGCCTGGTGCAGCTGCGTTGTTCTTATATGTGAGTGGATGTTACATGCGGGGTGGGCTTCTGTTCTCTTTCTCCGATCTATGTTCACAGCTGTTATAGCTCATCTTTATTTGAAAACAGCAGTGTCAGATCAGGGCGAGCGTGAAAGTGACTGAGAATAAAACTGTATAAAAAAAAAAGCTAACCTTTACAAGAACCATACATTTACAGCAGCTGTTACAGACTCAAATCAAATGTATGTTTTTATTGTATAATAGTAATAACAACAGCTCACTACTCAAAACAGCTATTTTGGGACACGTTAAGACTTGAACCCAGGACGCTCTGAATAGGAGTCCACAGCTCTAACCGCTGTACTACCAAAGAAGTCATGATAACAAACCACACTAACCCAATTTCTTTTTCTTTGGTTATAGTCTTGAAAAAAAGTGCATTTGTTCTGTTAAACTTGTATCTTTTGTGAAAATGCTTATCTGATATTTGGACTTCAGTCTTCACACATTATACACTTCATGTCTACATTTTGTCTTTAGTACTAAATCATGGAAAAAGTTTGTCTCTTGCATTTCCTGTCATCCCACACTTACACAGATCTTTGTAGACACAGAATACACATGAAATGCATGTGTTCCAAATAACGATATATATTTTTTTTTAGCTTAGGTACCTGACTCCCTGATAAACAAGGCTTCAGTTGGGATCAGAGGGACGGTATAACAAGCTGTTTGCTGCTTGGGATTATCGACACTTTTACAAGACAAAAGACAATGAATGGAGAGGTGCGAGCGGATTTAAAGTGGGCCGGATTTCCGAGTTTTCTCGTAAGCATTGGAAATTCTAGTGTTAAGGAATTTGGTTGCAGCGTGAATACTGAAGTTCCCTTTTTGAATTCACAATTGGAAGATTTTTTTCCCTTAAAATCTTGGGAGTGGTGAGTGAAGAGCAGGGTGAAAAATTCCATCAGGAGGTATCAGGGATGCTAGGATGTTGGCATGATAAACTACTGCTGCATGATTCACAGGGACACACCATAAAAAGTGTTCAAACGACAGGTCACCAAACAAAGTTTTTGCATCAAAAAAAAAAAAAAAAACCCTAAGAAGTGACAAAAATGAGGTTATACTGTATGTAAGTCATTAAAGATATATTGGGTTCTTTACACAACTTGAAAAATATTGTACTGGCTAAGCATTTTCATGTAAACAGATTTAGAACAATGTTCTATATTTTATTGTATTCAAGAATGCATCCATCCATTTTCAAACCCTCTGATCCTGAGCCGGATCACAGAGAAGCGGAGACTATCCCAGCATGCACCGGGCGCAAGGCAGGATTCAATCCCTGGACAAGGTGCCAGTCTATCACAGGGAGAACACACTCACTCTGGGACCAGTTTAGCAATGCCAGTTCCCCTAACCTGCATAATCCTTGGATCGTGGAAGGAAACACACGCAGGCACGAGGAGATTCATCCTAAGCGTAGGGTGCACCCAGGATGTTAACTCCAGACTCCCTGTAGCGAAGCCGCGGTGATAGCATGCATGCATGGTTAGGAGTGTAACCTAGCAGACATGATTATAGACAAAAACACAGCAAGCAACATTAAAAAAAAACTTGCTTGCCTTTTTTTTTTTTACTCTCCCGCTTAGTATATTTGGTCAAAAACAAACATCTGATTTATTGGCTACCATTTTAAAACTCAATCATCCAAGATTGTATTGCCTTACTCTAACAGATTTTAAGAAAAGAGAAAGTCAGGTTCACTTAAGTACACCCCAATTAATGCAGTTACAGTTTTATACATCTCCATCCCCCAGATAAAATAATCATTAGTATAATGGCAAGACATGCAAAACCTTCATTAAATTAATCAAAACAAGATAACAAAAAACACATTACATTAAATAAATTAAAGCAGCAAGTGAGGCGCAGGATGGGCCCATTTGGAAAATCCCACAAAAAAACAAAGAAGGAAATAAAATTCCCGACTGACCCTTTATAAACATGGTCCATGCTTGCTTGTTCTTACGTGATCGTCGTATTTTTTTTCCTTAACGAACTCGACCAAATTGGATCTAAAATATTAAGCACATTTCCATCTCATTAAAAATAACGACATAGCAGACAAATAAAACACACACACTAACGCTGTTTACATTCCAGGTTCAGCTGCCTTGTACGTTTATCGGGAAATGCTAAAGTAAAATGAATGAATTAAGAGAGATGAATGATTAAACAAGGAAACGATGTCATGGTACAAGAAAGATTCCAAATAAAACGTTGCTGTAAGTCAAAAGCCGTTAACAATTGGTCAGGGGACGCAGAAAGACAAGAAGCGATAGCGGTCCAACTGCCCAAGACGGATCGCCTCACGAGCTATATAGCGTGGACTTCCAAAATAAAAGCACGCCAATTCCCGCATCCACTTAAATTAAAGAGGGTGAATCTTACAAACACAAAGCAGTAGGAGAAGCGTGCAAATGTATGTCTAGATCAGTTTTCTTTTTTGGACCAAAGAAAAACAAAACAAAATCCTCCTTCATCACTGCTTAAATTTCCCACTTTAACTAATAACAGTGCACACTAAACGGTGACTACAAAACAACGTCATCAGCAAACTTAATCCTTTTTGAAAGACTTCAAACAAATCCCACAGAGAAACAAAACACCCGTTTTCTACTCTAAAACCTTTGCAAAATATAATTTTGGGTAAAGCCATAAAAAAAATCAAACTGTTGCCTACCCTTAATTCCACAATATCCGCCATCTTCCCACCACGACCATCCTGCACTGTTCTGGGGTGGTACGTCACGTGACTTGACGCCTAGTGTTTGGAGTCACTAGAGATATTGTCCGTGCGGAAACAAATTGATAGATTAATGCGGAAGTGAAATCCACAGGTCGCAAATAACGATGGGGAGCTTTTCTTCCAAGTTGAGAGGACGCCCGGTTTGTTTTTTAACGAGTTGCTGTTCTGTTTTTAGTTTTATAGGCTGGCAATTTTGTTCTTACTCCATGTACTGTATTTAATTATCCAGACTTCGGTACTCTGTTTTATGCTTTTGATGTGTATTTTAGGTTCTTAGCTATGGTCGAATACTGTAGAATTTTTGTAAATCACAATTCATTTATGAATCCGTCCAAAGATCTTGCGATTGACGTGACAATTACAGACTTTTAAGTAACAAAATCCGTTATATACTGATAAAAAAATCAACGTCGAGGTTTTTTGTGTGGTAAAACTGTATATTGAATATTTCCGATAAAGTAAATTAAACACAATTATATAGAATATTTACAATACCAAGCCATACCTTGACGATTTAGCTACGGTCTGATACTATATGCGTAGATCTATGTCAGTCACCATTTATGCTTAAATCAATTCTAACCGGAGATCTTCATAGGATTGACGTGAACATTACTTACTATAAAAATGAAAAATCCGGTTATGCATTGATAATTAAAAAAAGCAACGCTGAGATTTTTTTTTTATTTCGTGTAAAGTTTTAGCTACGGTCCATCTGGTGATAGAAGCAACGTTGAGGTTTTCTTTGTTCCGTGTAGGCCTTTTTTTCTTACCAATTATTTAATGAATATTTCCAATACAGCAAATTATAAAAATTGTACGGAACATTTACAATAGAAACCATACCCAGATGACTTAGCTACGTTGAATAGTACAGTATGGATAGATTTTTGTAATTCATAATACAATATGCATGAATCCGTCATAATCTGGAATATTCTTGGAAACGCCTTGAATAATTTTGACTGTAAAGTAAAACTGGGATTGTAAACTGCTAAACAATAACGTTTGCCAGGTTAAAAAGTCAGTCTATTCCCATTTTTTAATAATGTAAAAATAGTTTCACTTTAATATAAATTGAATCCATGGTTTTTCCGAATAGTTTGTAAAGGTCTGCTGTATTTTCTTCATTTTATTCTTATGCTTTATTATATGCTGAATGTATGCCAGTTGTTTTTCTTGCACTACATTTTCTTATGTATGATTACCCACCCCAACGTATTGTTATATTGTCACATGTTTTGAGTTGTGGCCCAAAGAAAAATAATTTTTCAGCACTGTATATAATGTATCAAGGTATGTATATTAACGGTATGACAATTAAGCACACTGACTTGGAATTTCTTTACAATTAAATACTTAATAATAGCCAATCTATCCACTATATGTTTTCTTTAAACTTCATTATACTGTAAATATGTGGCTAGTAATATATGTAAAAATACACAAATATCCTTATCATATATCAAATTTGTTCATGATTTGGAAGATGAGTATGAAAATAAATAAGCTACCAGAAAAGGGAAGTTTGCTAAACCACGTTGCTTTGTTGCAGACAACAAAAGACTTTAAGATTTGAAACAGAAAGCCAAGCCTTTAACGGACTTTTGGTTCAAGTAAAACTTTATATTGTGTTTGGTACACTGTATTAATGCCAGAGCATAAAGTGTCTTTTTCGCGTGACCTTTGGAGGTCAGAGCTGGGTTATGCAAAGCATTGGGGGCAATAGTTTTAAAGGTGATGATGATGATGATTATTATTAGTACTTCATTTTTTTAAGTCAATTATCCTGTTTGGGGTCACATCAGAGCACTCCCAAGTTATGCAGGCACCAACCATACATTGGCCACCAGTGATTTTTATTGGCTAATTTAATGTGTGCATGAAACAGACCATATATATACCTCAAAATTAACAAACAAGAGGCAAAACAATCCTGTTTAAGGCAATTTGGGTTTAACTAAAGAAACCATAGGGGTGTCATGGCTGGCACAGATTTATTGACCACAGCATTTAGTGTCGGATGATGGTGTATAACAACAGTAACGAATCTACTGGGTTATAAAATGCAGTTGTTTTTAGGTTTTACCCACTTATTAATTTATGTTTTTGGCAAAATACATAATATTTTATTATTATCCTGCCAATTTTGCAATGCAGCCCTCCTCTAGTGCCTGTTAGTCTGACAAAGTAAACCTGTGGGCAAACGGGCAAGTGATAATAAGCAACAATGAACAGAATTGGATCTGCCAAAATAAAAGCCTTTTAAAAGTTTGAAATGCACCACCGATGTTTAAAATTGAGGTGGTCATTCATTTACATGTATTTGCTTAGCAGACCCTTTTATACAACGTGACTTGCAAAAAGTGAATGGAACCGAGTAAACATCAGTTTGGGGGGCTGTGTCAAGGTCACAAAAATTGATCATCACAAGTGAAGAGCTCAGAATAAAACACAAGTGAGGTACAAGTCCCAGGTTACTAAAACCTAACAGCCAATATCAGAATGAAATCCAGCAAGCAAGAGAGTCTTCAAATGCTTCTTAAGCACATTGAGGGAGTCAGCAGCTGAAATGGAGGTGGGCAGCTCATTCCACCAGCTAGGAGCTCCACTTAAGGAGAGCCTGGATTGAGATTTGTTGCTATACAGTGGTGGCATCACAAGACGCCATTCATCAGCAGACCCGAGTAAGATCTCATGAGTGCCTCCGTATATGTAGGTGCATCTCCATAAATTAGAATTTCATCAAAAAGTTATTTTATTTCAGTAATTCAATTCAAAAAGTGAAACTCATACAGATTCTCTTGACACTGAGTGATATATTTCAAGTGTTTATTTCTTTTCATTTTGCTGATGATGGCTTATAGCTAATGAAAACCAAAATTCAGTATCTCAGAAAATTAAAATATTACATAAGACCAATAAAAAAAAGATTTTTAATACAGAAATGTTGGCCTACTGAAAAGTATGTCCATGTCCGCACTCAATACTTGGTCAGGGCTCCTTTTGCATGAATTACTGGAACAATGTGGCGTGGCACTGCTGAGGTGTTATGGAAGTCCAGGATGCTTTGATAGCGGTCTTCAGCTCGTCTGCATTGTTGGCTCTGGTGTCTCTCATCTTACTCTTGATAGATTCTCTATGGGGTTTAGGTCAGGCAAGTTTGCTGGCCAATCAAGCACAGTGATACCATGGTCATGAAATCAGGTATTGGTACTTTTGGCAGCTCATCAGGGAAGCCTGAAGTGCTCTAAAATTTCCTGCTAGACATCTGCGCTGACTTTGGACTTGATAAAACACAGTGGACCGACATCAGCAGATGACACGACTCCCCAAATCGTCACTGACTGTGGAAATGTCACACTGGACCTCATGCAACTTGGATTCTGTGCCTCTCCACTCTTCCTCCAGACTCTGGGACCTTGATTTCCAAATGAAATGCAAACATTTATTTTCATCTGAAAAGAGGACTTTGGATCACTGAGCAACAGTCCAGTCCGTTGTCTCCTTAGTCCAGGTAAGACGCTTCTGATGTTGTCTCTGGTTCAGGAGTGGCTTGACACAAGGAAAGTGATAGTTGTAGCCCATGTCCCGGATAAACACGTCTGTGTGTGGGGGCTCTTGAAGCACTGACTCCGGCCGCAGTGCACTCCTTGTGAATCTCCCCCTGATTGTTGAATGGGCTGTGCTTCACAATCCTCTCCAGGCTATGGTTATCCCTGTTGCTTGTGCACCTTTTTCTGCTGTTATATATTTTCCTTCCGCTCAACTTTCCATTAATATGCTTGGATATGTCACTCTGTGGACAGCCAGCTTCTTTAGCAATGACCTTTTGTGGCGTCCCCTCCTTGTGGAGGGTCTCAATGACTGTCTTCTGGACAACTGTCAAGTCAGCAGTCTTCCCTATGATAGTGTGGCCTACTAAACCAGACTGACAGACCATTTAAAGGCGGCTCAGTACACCTTTGCAGGTGTTTTGGGTTAATTAGCTGGGTGATTTGGGACACCTTGTGTCTACAAAATTGAACATTTTCACAATATTCTAATTTTCTGAGATACTGAACTTTTTTCATAAGTCATAATCAGCAAAATGAAAAGAAATAAATGCTTGAAATATATCACTCGGTGTGTATTGAATCTGTCTTAATATATAATATGCTACCGTGGCTGCTCATTTTTCTGTCCAGGATTTTATATCACCTTTAGCTCGCAAACCGTTTGACCTATTGACCTGAAATTTGGTACACATATACTACATGATGTCTACTATCTGCTTTCAGGGTGATGGTTGACCTCCAAGGTTATTCTTCTTTTTATTTTTATTTTATTTTATTTTATTGTAGAATCAACTCTTGGCAGCGGCCACCAGGGCGGCCATGCGGCGCATGCGTACAGGCGCCATTCTCATTCCCTACCACCTTTGCCATCACTTCCTCTACCTCTTCACATCTTAAATTATTCTTGAGGCAGATTGAACACTTAAGTGAAAAATTAAGGAAAACGTACTAAGTAATTGCAACACAAACACTGAATTAATTAGTTTTAAAGCGAAAAGATGCCGACAGAAGCCGCGAGGGTGGAGAAAAGACGAGCTGCTCAGGAAGCAGTAAGCACATCAACCTCTGAGCAAACAAATGCTAAACATACAGAGAAAGAGGAGGACAACTAGGAATGCTCAAGTCAAGTGTATTCTGTGCCATTGCTGGTATAATATATGAGTTTCACTTTCTGAATTGAATTGCTGAAATAAATTAACTTTTCGATGATATTCTAATTTATTGAGATGCACCTGTATGTAGGTGGTGACCCATTGACTGCTCTATAGGTAAGCATCAAGGATTTAGCATGGCAAGAGTTAATGAGCCAACAGATTCTGATTAATTTGTCAATGGCAAAATTAAAGCAATCTGTTGCATCTTTCGGGGAGACCCATACAGAGGTCACATTGTGGTGTTGAGGCAGTGGCATAAATTCAGTAGTAATTGGAAATAAATAGTTAGCGGAAGCAATAAGCACTTGAACCTGGTTCATGGCTGGGGTGTTGTCCATGGTGGTTCTTAGATTTTCCGCATGTATGTGTGGGATTCCTCCATCAATTCTGAAATTCTTCACAATTTCAGTTTGGTTAATTGACAATTTGTGTGTGCCCTGCAGTAAACTGACATACCCGTCCATGTTTTGCTCCTCTCTTGTGCTCGCTGCTGTTGTAATCAGCTCCAGTTCCCTGTCACGATATACTTAAATTTGGAAGTTAAAAAGTAGGGCTGTGGAGTTGGCATCTCGGGCAGAAGCAATTCTTGTTTTACTGAAATCAGAGTCAGTAGAAATGTACCAACTCTGGCTAAATGCTGATTGTATTGTGTTAAAATTTCCAGTTTCACATAAGCTATTTTATATTCTAGCCTTTTGATTTTGTAAGTTTTGTCTTTTATTGCTCAATGTATGTATAAAGAGTTTAATCTTTATATATAATATGCTACTGTGGCTGTCTGTTTGTCTGTCCAGGATTTTAAATCACCTGTAGCTCACAAACCGTTTGACCCATTGAACTGAAATTTGGTATACATATACTACATGACGTCTTACTGTCCACTTTCAGCGTGATGATTTTTATTACTCGTTTTATTTTTATTTTATTTTATTGTAGAATCAACTCTCTGCAGTAGGGCACCTTGTGGCACATGCGTACGGACGCCGTTCTCATTCCCTACCACCTTTGTCGTCACTTCGTATCTTAAATCACTCTTGAGGCAGATTGAAGACTTAAGTGCCAGCTTAAGTGAAAAATTAAGTAAAATCTGCTAAGTAATTGCAACACAAAAACTGACTTGGATCAGTTTTAACGCGAAAAGATGCCGACGGAAGAAGAGAAGAAGCTGGCCGCTAGGGTGGAGAAAAGAAGAGCTGCTCAGGAAGCAGCAAGCGTATCAACCACTGAGCAAACGAATGATAAACATACAGAGAAAGAGCAGGAAAACTAGGAATGCTCAAGTCAAGTGTATTCGTGCAGTGCGCCGTTACTGGTAAATATTATAAATAAGCCACAACAGCATCGCTGCAGCCTTTAAACCCAAACTTTAACAGGTTAGGGTGCTAAAAAGTAGCCTGATGATTCACGTTGGCAGTGATAAAATGCTTTGTATCTTGTATGTTATGTGCTTTCAGTTAGTATAGTAAATACACTGCTGTTCAAAAGTTTGGGATCACCTAGAAATTTTTTATAGAAAAATCAAGATGCATTAAATTGGTTTAAAATATAGTCAAGGCATTACTAGTGTTTATAATGGCTTTTACTGCTGGAAAAGACGGTCACGTATGAAGGCAAAGTCCCACGTTTAGCGGCCATTCCTTTGGTGTCGTAATGGTCAACTCCCTTAGCATCCCCTTAATTAGTTATGTACACATTCTGATTGGTTATTAGAGAAGCCTTTGCAATTGCATTAGCACCACTGTTATTCTGTTCACTTGGATTACAAGGTACTGGCACTCCTAAAGTTTAGCTCTGGGTGCAGAAATCAATACCGCAGACTAAATTCTGGGTTTCTTCATCTGTCAGTATCCTCCTAGGTGATCTACTAGGATCCACTGCATCTACTTAACAGTGTCATCTCCAGACAGAGGAGTAGCTTCAGTGACAGACTTTTGTTTTGATTAATTTTATTTTAATTTTTTTCATTTTTATTACTATTTAATTTAATATTGTTTCTTTGTATCAGTATACTGCTGCTGGATTATGTGAATTTCCCTAGGATTAATAAAGTATCTATCTATCTATCTATCTATCTATCTATCTATCTATCTATCTATCTATCTATCTATCTATCTATCTATCTATCTACTATAATTAAAGATTTCTGTTTTGCCCACATATTGGGAATTATTTTAAAGCTCAAGGAACCAATTTCATAAGGAAAGAACCCTTCCCAGATTTAACTGTCTCCTTGTCAAGCAGAGACTCTATGAGGAGCTGCAGAGTCCAATGAAACACCATTAAGGAACCAGTGTTGTATGTGTGCATTTTTGTTTACTTATTTGACACATGAAGGATCTATTTTTTTCTGTTTGTTTGGTTATTTGTCTTGAAATTTAAAAAAAAAAGAATCTTCTTTGTGTCCACAACATCTGGAAATTTATCATGTGACCACGATCATGGCTGTTTATGACTGCCAAAAGCATACCTAATATTACTGCATTTGATTATTTTGTGTTTTATAGTTGTAATTAATTCAGACCAGTTTGCCGAGGAGTGAGCGCATATTTAACAAGCATCTCGGAGTAAAACGGTACTATCTCAAAAATCTCAGAGTAATGCAAATTTGCTCCTTCTCTTAGGAGTAGGAATAAAAGAATTTGATCAGTTTCCCACATTTTGTAAAGTACTTTTAACTTGACCAGGGTATAGGAGTGCCAATGAGCTACCCTAAAAAAATGTACCGACCTGCAGAGCCACAGCATCATTCGTCACCGCAGGGCCATCTTAACAGAATCATAGGCCCTCTGGCAAAGTAGTGCACTGGGGCCTCTGTTTTGACAGTAAAACAGAAACATCCACAGGCATCAGAAACATCATGGGCCCTTATGCTCCAGGGGACCCCAGCCAGTGCCCATGTGTTAAGATGGCCATGTGTCTACATCAGCCCGGAAGTGACATCACTGCATGGCTGGATCTGCAGTTTGTTAATAAACAATATTTGGTCTTCACCAATCAAATTAATCCCTAACCTTAACCATTTATGCTACCTGCTAACCATACTAATCCCTAACCTTAACCATTTATGCTACCTGCTAACCATACTAATCCCTAATCTTAACTTCCGTCCTATAACCATGGCGCAGACCAGACGTGACGTACGGTGCTCTGGCTCTGCAGTTGAATGTTATTGGCATAGACATAGAATTATTAGGCGCCACACGACCAGCAGTATCATACGTCAACGTCGTCGCCATATTGCGAGTGGCACTGCTGTGGAGTGAAATAATGGATACAGATGCCTCATGCATGTGCTGCTTTGGATTGTGCAAACCGCTGTACACTCCAAATCAGATCCCGGGGGATTACATTTTTATAGGTAAGGCTGAACAATTGTTTTTGGTTATATTTGGCCATTAGAAAATCCCATTTTATAATCTTAACTTTAGCTACAGCCAGGCTAAGCTAGCAAAGCTATGCATTTATGTGCTCAAGTGAGCCTCCAAACAACGTTTTGGCTGAACGTATTTAGTCACTAACTATGTAGATTGTTGTTAGCTCTTAACATTTCTCAAACTTTGAAGATTTCCCAAAGAAATCCACCACAGGAAGCAGTGGGAGGTAGCCCTTAGGCAGGATTTTGAGAAAGCTGTCCTGTGATGTGTGCCATGCTAGTTTGGTAACAGATGCTGTACCGGCATCATATGATCAAAGCTACCAATTGCTCACATTAAAAAACAAATGAGGTTTGATGATTCCTTCTGAGGGTCCAGTCAAGGTGGTCAAAGTAGCTGAGCGTGTTATCCAACAGTCGACATTAGGGCAAGCTGTCAGTGTTTTTTTGATCAATCAGCTTGTTCGGGCTGAGATTGGTTCAGATGATGTGTTTTTTCTCAAGGAGCACATTGAGGAAACAGAGTTTGAAATTGACAACTATCATTTTACCCTCATGTCTTTAGTTGTGTCTGTCTCCTACAAACTAAGGCTGTACCATATTGCCAGACTGAATACTCTCAAATTACAGGGTCTGAGTGAGCGAGAGGGAGTGTAACTCTGTAGGAGATCAGTGAGGTCGGGGGGAGCTTTAAATGTTCAGAGCAGTATTTTGTATTATATTCAGTAGTGAACAGGGAGCCAGTGAAGTTGAGATAGAATCGGTGTAATATGTTCAGTGGATTTAGAACAGCAGGTTGTTATCCTGGCAGCCGAATTTTGAAGGAGCTGTAAGCGATGGGTACATTTTTGTGGGATGCCAGATAGAATAGCATTACAATAATCTATACGTGAGGTGACTCGGGCATTAACCGATACTTCAGTACTGTGTTGCGTAAGAACAGTATAAGTCTAGAAATGTTTTGGAGATGGAGAAATGTTACTTATATGGGAGGAATTATTTAATAATAATAACAATAATTATTATTATTTAATAATTGCCATTATTAGTGTATAAATGGATATAAATAATTGCATTTAAACGATTTGACAAAATCTGTTGTATGTAAACGATGCTGTTTTAAACGTTATTGTTTTTTCATCAGGAAACCCGGTTTCCACGTCTACCTGTATTAGTTTAAATGGCACTTTTGCCACTCGCAATGTGGCGGATGGGCTGACGTATCGTGTTGACTCGGCAACACAGTGAATGCGGCGTCTATCTATATATGTCTATGGTTATTGGGCCCTAACTCGCTAGGAGCTGCCACAAGATGGCGCTCAGGCTGAGATCGGCACGCACATATTACCCGGAAAGCCGAAACGTTTTGGAAACGCTGGGCAACAATGGAGTCGTAAAGTGACAAAGATGGAACAATATTCGTCACAGATTTTGTAAATTATGTGATCGGTCCATCCACGTGCTATAGGCATGCGCTGTTAGCTGAAATGAAAGTGTAACGTTACGTATAAAAGGCAGCTTTTAATAGGTTTAAGTGAGAACCAAGCACTTCTCTAATTTTGAAGCAAACTGTAAATGCGTTTACAACACAAAAGATATCCAATATTCAATATAATGTTAAAGTAATCGGTATTTATGCAAATCGGAACGCACATGACGATCACTCCCCCGAGTGCGGGTGATTACACACGATATCACAGTATCGACACACTGGTGGTCCTGGGTTCAAAATGTACTGTAATAACCAGCACATTACCCTGAAGACAGACAGGCTGCACTGGCGAGTGACACCAAAATGTCACACAGGCACACTGCTATGCACAACACAAACCCCAGGGACATTCCCGTTACATTTGACAATCTCGGAAAAGTCCAAGAAGGCAAGCGGAGGCTCTCGGGGCATTGAATAAAATTAGAGCTTTGCAGGAGTTAAACGGGAGATCACGGAGAGAAGCACTGCTCGGCACAGTGGAAGACGACCGGAACACTCGAAGAATGAACGTGAGTTCAGAAACAGCGAGAAAAGCTCTGGCTACTTTTCATAAAACTGTACGAGGCGCTTTCTGTTGGCGTAGCAGCGAGAAGGCGATTCTTTTGAAAGTATGGCTGTGGATCTACAGCGAGCACATAACACCTATCCGGGCTTCGCACTCACTGCGTCCCTGTGTCCTGTAACACTTTAAACGACCTTGTACCGGACTGCCTTTGTAACCTCCTCCATCACTAAGTCCACAAAGACCCATCGATTCTGGCAGTCTCACTGTGCCCCAAACATGTACCCTTTATGTTACAGAGAGTTGTCAGCTATATAGCGCCCGACATTGGAGCAGCCTACCGAAATGAATATCAGCTAGCTCAATCGATTCTTTAAAAAAAAAAAAAAACGACTGAAAACTCGATCTGGAAGGCGTTTAACTCACTCGGACATTCTGACCCTTTTCAGTTTCCCCTCTCTGTCCTGGTGTCCGGGATAATTTGTGTTTGTATAATAGATTATTTATTCAGGGTTTCCTTGTAGTATTTGTATTTGATTCTGGTTTATTGTCTCTTATTCTGTTTTTTTTATCCTTTGTAGCCTATATCCTGTATTTATCTTTATTTAGTGTTTTATGCATATACAGTATTATTTGTATCCAATGTTGTTCCAGTTGTTCTTTCTGAATTCCTGTTATGCGCTTTGAGCATTGGGAAGACGCTATGTAAATAAAATGCATGATGATGATGATAATTATTATTATCCATCCATTTTTCTAAACCCACTTTATCCTGAGCGGGGTCGCGGGATCTCTGGAGCCTATCCTGGCAAGTATAATGCGCAAGGTAGGAGCAATCCCTGGATCAATTATTGTTGGCTTTTTTACTCTCTTTCGATGTGTGTATCTATCCATTTCGGTTTTTGTTACAGAATTATTCATGGTGTTGCTAAAATGGAAAATCTGCGTGCATTATCTTACCTTATTATGTTTTCCATCTTGTTCTTGTATTGTGATGACGGTTATTATTTTTTGGTGACGCCTCAGTTTTAACACCAGAAAACTACAAACGTCATCATGAGCGTTCATTTGTAGCAAGGGGTGTCATAAAATCTTGACACCATTCATTTTCAGACGTGAATTCCTACATCTCGCTGGTCTTGGACTAGGACACTTCGTAAATACTTTTTATGTTCTAGTCTAGACAAATTCTTATCCCTAGTGTGACCTTTTGTGCAATTCGTAGGAGTAATTCTGAGACGATGGCTAGATACGGTCCCAGGCACTTTGAAGTACATTCTAGGTTCCGCGGTGTAGTCCCCTCAGAAGACACTAGATGTCACTGTCAGCTAGCACTTTGGAAGTGATTCCCTGACTCGAGTGACGGAATTGGCTTGAAAGTAACACTGGAATGGGGTTAAAAGAAAGCATCAGAGAGATTGTTAGTGAGCCTAAAGACAGCAGCTGAGCTCGACAAAAACTAACTGGAAAAATGAAAAAAGGCCAGACAGGGACGGTGAATGATAAGGAGAATGGCTGTGCAGGCTTGAAAACTGAGGAAGTTGCATTAGATAGTGTGAGTGAATGAATGAAGCAAGAGATGATAAGGTGGGGGTTGGGGGTCCCGGAAAATGCTCGATTTATTGTCCTAAAAGGAAGAATAAAATTCAAGGTGTAAAAACACCATGATAAAAATGCGTATCTGCGGTAAGGTTCCGCCAAAGCATTAGCTGCAATGAGGTGTAATCCATTGGTTAGATGGTTCCAGACTGCACAATGAGCTCTGGTGAAATTCAATGTTATATGGCCGAATGGACATTATCTTGGAAGTGACGTCATATATCTTCCATTTTAAAGAGGGGAATGGAAGAGTTGTTAGTTCCTGTGTCTTACCCTTAACATTTCCCTATCTTTCCATAGGGAGTAACCCATTAGATACTCCAGAGGTGCACGTGCTTTACAATAGATAGATAGGCACTATATAATAGATAGTGTCACGCATGGCCATCTGGGTGTCCCCTAAGAATCTTGACCAAATTAAGCAATACCATTCCGCAGCGAGAGGGGGCACTGTCGCTAACAGTATCATTTTCTTTCTCCAGACCCAGAGGAGATGCCCACTGAGGGCATGCACAACCAAATATGATGTCAATAATAAATACTGCCTCTTCTGATTGTTCCACTATAAGAAGGAAAACGCCAGAGAGATGGTGGCCTTGTCCCAATTAGGACCAGAGCACAGTGCCACTGATAGAGCAAGAGACAATTGAGAAAGCACAGCAGGCTGAAGCAGTTTCAGGATCTTTTGAATTCATCGTTGTTCCTATTATTTTGCAGTTACTTGTTTTTTGTTGGCCTTTCGTTTTATTTAAATAGGGTTACCAGGGTGGTTCCCCAACTTTTCCCTGCTCCCGACTGCCTTCTTGCTACTGGTCACATAAGATAGACAAGACAGATAGATAAACAGATTAGATTTTAATTTTAGTATAGTTGGCAGGATAGATAGATTTTACTTTTAGTATAGCTTGCAGGATAGATAGATAGATGTGTAAGGCACTATATGATAGATAGAGAGATAGATAGTATAGGGTGGTCCAGATGTAATTATGCAATTTTCATTATGCTATAACTTATTAAGTTTATCCATCCATCTATCCATTTTCCAACCCGTTGAATCCGAACACATAGTCATGGGGGTCTGCTGGAGCCAATCCCAGCCAACACAGGGCGCAAGGCAGGAACCAATCCCGGGCAGGGTGCCAACCCACCGCGGCTTATTAAGTTTATTACATAGAAAATCACCCAAAAAATCCCGGACCTTCGAGAAGTGTGCGAACTGACGACATGATGAATCGTCTTTGCACCAAACTCAAATCGTCCCCGCATAAATCAAAGTCATCCAGATGATCTGGATCTGCATAATTAGATCTGGACCACCCTGTACAATGTATTTGTTTGAAGGGATTTTTTTCTTTTACAGTAACTCAGGGACTATAGGTATATTCTAGCAAACATCAAAAACAAGAATCCACCTGAAACACACAAGAATTAGAAAAAAAATAAGAAGTAAATTCTGACTTGTCAAAAAATAAGTGATGCAATATACTCGTAAAAGTGCATTGCTGTAATCAATCAATCAATCAACATTTATTTATATAGCACATATTCATACAAAAAAATGTAGCTGAAAGTGCTTTACAAAATGAATAGAAAAATAGAAGACACAATAAAAAATAAACATAAGTCAACATTAATTAACATAGAATAAGAGTAAGGTCCGATGGCCAGGGTGGACAGAAAAACAAAAAAAAACTCCAAAGGCTGGAGAAAAAAATAAAATCTGTAGGGGTTCCAGACCAAGAGACCGCCCAGTCCCCTCTGGGCAAGTAAGTATGAAGGAGTGCCAGTAGCATTTCTTGACACACTTCTGTTGAATAATCACCTATGCTCCTGGGGTCCATGGCCAGTGCCCATTGTGCCCATGCATAAGATGACCTTGTACAGTAATAACGAGTATCTGGGTTCGAATCTGAACTTATCATTACTTACAAACCAGGTTGTGTATTGAGATCTCCAGATAATAGCCTATTAAAGATCACAAGAACTTGTAAATTAGCAGTGGTGGGTCGAGCTTTTAGTTACAGCACCTCGAAACTCAGCTTTTAAATCAGGTTGAAGACTCACAACTTTAGCCCAGCATACCCTGACTAGAGCTGCTTATTAGCTGTGCATAATGAATCTCTGTTGTTAGTCATTAGTACTAAAATATAAGTAATACAATATTTATAAACCCTCCCATTTTCTCAGTATCTTGATGTGGCAGTTGGTGCCAATGCTCTACTGACAAGCTGTTTTCCTGCCTATGGAAAAGACACCTGAGATACTGGGAGTCTTTGTGTCATTAGATGGAAGGATTTTGTCATCAGACTGGACAACCCAGTACAGACTCACCTGTAGAATGAGCAGAAGAGGATGGGCGGCCAGGGTCTGGCATTG
The DNA here is from genome assembly GCF_016835505.1 of Polypterus senegalus. Taxonomy (NCBI): domain Eukaryota; kingdom Metazoa; phylum Chordata; class Cladistia; order Polypteriformes; family Polypteridae; genus Polypterus; species Polypterus senegalus. The sequence goes on from NC_053160.1 coordinate 20,718,180, forward strand.
GCTATTATAACTGACTGTGGTCCAAAGGTTTATTTTTTCCAGGGATGCTGCTAAGTAGAATGTTCCCCATTGTAAACTGGTCATTAATTAATAGGCAGATATTGTTGGTTTCCATTTCTCTTAATCACTTTAAAACTGTATGTGTACTAATTATGATTATCTGTACTTGCATGTTACCTGAAAACTTTTCACAGCATTCTCTTCCTACATTCAGTGAAGAGTGCTAAGCTTGGGATAATGATCACATTTGGATGAGCTTTTAACAACTCTTCCAGGTTACCCAGTGTCATTCAAAACATGAGTGATGCCGTCAAATAGCCACCCAGGGGCATCGGTTATTCTGGCATGCCCCTTCTACCACAGAGTTGTCCTGGTAATGCAGACTGGCTGTCCTGCCCGGTACGTTTGTGGGTCTATGGACGACCCCGAGGCAAACCCAGGATTTATTGGATTGGTCACATCTCTTGACTAGCTGTGAGACTACCAGACAATTCACTAATAAGGTCTGACCTGTTCAGCTCAGCATGTGGTCCCAACAATAGCTAAAAATATTTCTGCAAAACATGTCAGCTATTAGTTAAAATGTGTAATGATGTCACAAATTGACTTCCTGTCAGCCACACTTATTATCTTACAGCCAGAGTTTGTTCCCTGGCTTATGTTTACTTCCTGGTTTATTGTTATTTTGGAATTATTACGTTTTATGTGATGGTGGCCTTCACTAGGAAAAGTGGTTTTGAAAGATGAGAGGAGGTGATGTTTCAGGAGTTTTGTGTTTTTTTTAATGTAATTTTTGGTAATATTGTTATGTCGACTCATTGTATTATTTATTATGCAGGTATTTAAGGTGTTTGAATATGTTTTTTGTATTCTATGGCTGGACCCCCCCAAACGGTGGAGCCTTTTAGACATCACTTCTGAAGGGACCACCCTCCACCATTTATATACAGAAGGGAGTGATGGATCCCCTCAGAGTGTTATTGGAGTTTATGGAGTAGACATCTTCCTACTGTGAGTATTATTGGATTTTCTGTATTTTTTAGGAATTTATGCTTATAGTTTTTGGATTTTGTTATTTGATTGTGGACTTAGACTTGTTTTCCTTGGATTGCCTTATTTTGCCACATTTTCTTCTTTTGTTAATTACAAAATGTATTCATTTTAAAGAAAACTTAGTTATGTTTTTGTCCTTCAAGCCAAAATATTTTACAGTCTTCCTCTCCCTTGAATGGTATATTTGTGCATTTTACACATTTAAGGTAATTGTTATTAATATTAAATTTCACTCTCCATTTTAGGGCCTGTTAGGCCGAAGCCTATGTGATTTTTGGGATCAGCCTGCCTGGGGTGAGACTCCTCTCTAGGCAGGCTAGTAAAGTCCTGGCTTGGTTTGTGGGGTTTTTTGGAAGCCTCTCATCTTCATCACCATGTTTGTGTCCCTTATTAACAACAGCACCATCTTCCCAGTCTTTTGTTTGAGTCTGTTTACACTTTTAAATATCATAAAGTTATTCATTTGACTGTTTGCATATTGCTGGAACAGCTAGGGAAGTAAATATTTTGTCTTGCTTAATACTTAACATTTTCTGACCTTGAAAACCATGCTTTGTTGCATTGGATTATCACTAACAGAGTTATAATGTTGACGACAACAATGAATTGATTGGTGCAGACTTATCTCAGGCAGCTCATTATTTCGTATCATCAAATTGGTCGTAATTAGATCTGGCACTTATTTGTTTCATAAAGTATCATGATTACCATTTTGCCATGATATTTAGCTGATGTGCGGTTAATTATGCCAAGGATGAAACAGGCAGTTGTAAGTGTCAGTTGGTCTATAACGTTCTGCATACAGTAGCGACAGAAGATATATGAACATTAATGATTGGTATTGCTCATTTATTCCTCTTTAAACTGCCAACTTTTCTCCTTAATCGCATCATGGTCTATAAGGAAATGACTTATGGATTTCTTTTTTCCAGCATAAATGTGTAGGTCATGTCAAATACTGGAGTGACCTTTGACCACCACATCAGTTAAGAGTCCAACAGGGCCGTCCTTCACTGATTAGCTCACTTGGCCACACATGATGACCGTACACGGAAATTATTTCTTTGTAATTGGTTACGGCTTGTTTCAATTCACTCAAATATTGCATGGACTTTAATGCTGAGGAATAAGTTGGATGCTAAGAGGCAGGGAAAATAATTTGTAAAAGCATTAGCCAGAGGAACTGTATTACTTGCTTCCAGATGATCAATATGCCTGATCGTTACAGATTTGACATCCTCAACATTTCTTTTCCTGAACCGATATTGATTCACTTGCTGAAATCTGCTTTTTTTGATCTTACATGTCCAATCAATGAGATTGGCTATGGGTGAGGAGGGATTCACGTTGTAAATTGAAAACAAAAGCTGTAATGAGGGTCAAAGATCAGGAGTCTTACCAAAAAATCTTCAGGAAAACAAAACTAAAATGGACATCTTTGAAAGGTTTAATTTGGGATATCATTTGCTGAAAATAACTGGGAATGGATGTGGTATATATTTAAAATTCTTTGTAAAAAATTGCTTGTACTGTAGATGTGTATCATGTAACCTGGGATCTTTGAGCAAATCAAAATTTTTAATGTATCTATCTATCTATCTATCTATCTATCTATCTATCTATCTATCTATCTATCTATCTATCTACGAAAGATGTTCAAATAGTTTCTGCACTTTTATATTTTCATTGGAAATGGTGAAGGTGGTAGGAGTAGTAATTGGGCATTAAAAAGTTGATACAATGCTGGGAAAATTGCATCACAAATGAAGGTATCTATGTAGAAAAGTGATGTAATTTGTTTTTGAAATTCTTAATAAATATAGAGCAAAAAAAGTGCTGTGCTTTCTCAATTGTCTCTTGCTCTATCAGTGGCACTGTGCTCTGTTCCTAATTGGGACAAGGCCACCATCTCTCTGGCTTTTTCCTTCTTATAGTGGAACAATCAGAAGAGGCAGTATTTATTATTGACATCATATTTGGTTGTGCATGCCCTCAGTGGGCATCTCCTCTGGGTTTGGAGAAAGAAAATGATACTGTTAGCGACAGTGCCCCCTCTCGCTGCGGAATGGTATTGCTTAATTTGGTCAAGATTCTTAGGGGACACCCAGATGGCCATGCGTGACACTATCTATTATATAGTGCCTATATATCTATTGTAAAGCACATGCACCTCTGGAGTATCTAATGGGTTACTCCCTATGGAAAGATAGGGAAATGTTAAGGGTAAGACACAGGAACTAACAACTCTTCCATTCCCCCCTTTAAAATGGAAGATATATGACGTCACTTCCAAGATAATGTCCATTCGGCCATATAACATTGAATTTCACCAGAGCTCATTGTGCAGTCTGGAACCATCTAACCAATGGATTAGACCTCATTGCAGCTAATGCTTTGGCAGAACCTTACCGCAGATACGCATTTTTATCATGGTGTTTTTACACCTTGAATTTTATTCTTCCTTTTAGGACAATAAATCGAGCATTTTCCGGGACCCCCAACCCCCACCTTATCATCTCTTACTTTATTCATTCACTCACACTATCTAATGCAACTTCCTCAGTTTTCAAGCCTGCACAGCCATTCTCCTTATCATTCACCGTCCCTGTCTGGCCTTTTTTTATTCTTCCAGTTAGTTTTTGTCGAGCTCAGCTGCTGTCTTTAGGCTCACTAACAATCTCTCTGATGCTTTCTTTTAACCCCATTCCAGTGTTACTTTCAAGCCAATTCTGTCACTCGAGTCAGGGAATCACTTCCAAAGTGTGTGCTATCTATCTATCTATCTATCTATCTATCTATCTATCTATCTATCTATCTATCTATCTATCTATCTATCTATCTATCTATCTATCTATCTATCTATCTATCTATCTATCTATCTATCTATCTATCTATCATGATTTTGTCGGCAGTTGAATGTTTATGTAGTGTTACAGTTTGTAAGTGTGTGCCATTACGTTGGCTTTATTTGTCAACTGCTAACACACAAATGAATGGCTACTGTTCTTAGCAGAGCAGATGTACAGTATACTGTATAAGGTGTTTTGTTGGACGTATGTGTGTAAAATTTGTTGTATTGACAGGAGATTATTATTGTTGTATTCCCCTAATGAAGACATAAATAATAATTTATAGATGTAAACTATATGATGTGTGGTTTTGAAGAAAAATGAGTGCTGCATGAAAACATCCCATGAAAGCCTTGCATTATTTTGCTAATCCTTTTATACATAGAAAGTAACTGTATTGTTATTGTCCCTTATGGTCGTCTCAAGGCACAGTCATAGGAGTTGTGCGATTAAGCCCTTCACTGCCTTTTCCACTATATGTGACAAATAAAATTTGATTTGGTTTCCAAAACCGCCTCCTCCCATAAGATGTGGTGGTGTACAGGGCCTCATTTTACATTGCCTTTTATTATTAAAGGAATTGTCCTCCCAAACATTACATTTTTTACATGTTACTTACTCCCTTCAGTTGGTATTGGTGGTGAAGAAAACTGTATAATCTCATGTTTTCATGGTCTGACAACACAAGAAGGACCAGAGCAGACTGGACTTGCTATTGGCGCTTTTCCACTGCATAGTACGGCACAGCACGGTTCAGTACAGCTCACTTTGGTGCGGCTCAGTTCGGCTCGGTTTGCGTTTCGACTGCAGTTTAGTACCGCTTTAGAGTGGGTGGGATTATTCACGTGTCGTTATAGTTGCGCCGCCTCTACTGCCGTGACATCATCGTAAACACGCCACAAGCGACCTCCTGAAAAACTTTTTCATTCCGCGTCGCCCCATCCAGCTCTCGCTGGATCCGCTCCTCGGCTACCAACGAGAGGAACGTCTGTACTTCCTCAATAGACCATGAAAGAGCCATTTTTGGTTAAAACAAAATGGTGCGTCCGAACCTTCGCTGGCTGTGCTAAAAATCTAGCGAGTCTGTTGTGTCTCGTGTCGCAAGTTCAGTGACGCAGTAATGACGATTTTCTCCAGCCAATCAGTGACCAGCAGAGTTTACAAGTCACGTTTTAGTAACGGTTCGGCGCGCTTGGAACCCTGGCTGAGGTGGTACTAAAAAAAGGACCAGGTACCAGGTACTGTTCCCAGTGGAAAACCCCCCAAAAGTGAGCTGAACTGAACTGTGTCGTGCCGTACTATGCAGTGGAAAAGCGCCATATGGAGCCTCAGATCCTTTTGATGTGGACAGCAAACTGCTGGAAATGTCCTATCAGTCCATAGTAGCCAGTGTGGCGTTGTGCGCTGTGGTCTTCAGGGGAAGCAACCTGAGCTCAAAAGAAGCAAAACTTATCAGCAAAGACTACTGCATCACAGAGCGGACCCTGGACACACTGGTAGCTGTTGTGGAATAGAGGATGGTGGTGTCATTGGATGCCATCATGAAAAATCCCCTCCTGGAGGCGCTCGCTCTCTGTCGCTCTCTCTCTCAGAGCACTTTTAGCCACAGGCTCATTCCACCAAGGTTTGCTAAGAAGCACCACTGGGGGTCTTTTCTGCCCACTGCTATCAGGTAATTCAATACTTCCACCACCGTGTACGTGTTAAGTTCATTTTGAAATGTCTGCACAATATATATTTATTTATTTATCAATTGATTGGCTGTATTATCTTTTCTGTGAGTTATCTATTATTTTTTATGTTTCTGCTGCTATGTGCATCTGATATTTCCCCATGGATTTAATAAACTTAATATTATATTATATTATATTATATTATATTATATTATATTATATTATATTATATTATATTATATCTGCGGTGGGCTGGCGCCCTGCCTGGGGTTTGTTTCCTGCCTTGCGTCCTGTGTTGGCTGGGATTGGCTCCAGCAGACCCCCGTGACCCTGTACTTAGGATATACAGTAGTGGGTTGGATAGTGGATGGATGGATATCATATTGATATTCAAAAGTGTCGAAACGGCAACGACGTGTATCTCAAAAATCTGACGTGCTAGCTTAATTCCGATTTCATATATGAAATCAGTGTGAAAAACTTAAAAGAAAGCTGGTCTGAAGTTCCCAGTAGCAAACAAAAAACATTTTTTTGTAGACCAGTGATATAGAAGGGCTCGTTTCCAAAAAAATACATCTATTCATACTGTGGTGCATAACACAAAACGGAATTATTAGGACCCTGCAAAAATTGAGCAATAATTGTCAATGTTGTTCCTTTGTAGAACACTGCATCTTTCGCCATACTGTGTTTGATCCATTTGAATTGTTCATATTATTTTACAGAGAAACATCCAGTCATTCCCGTTATCGTAGTTGGAAATGATTACAGATGAGGTTGAGGGGCTGGCTCGTCAATGGCTGACAAATCTCTTGGTGGTTGTGTCACAGCAGACTTGTCTTTTGCTGGCGCTAAAGCCGGAGTCTCCTCAGATGAAGACGCGATTGAAATGTTTGCCTCCAGTCATTTTCTCAGCCGCACACTGTTGCATATTTTGTGTTTCATTTGTCCTCTTCATCTAAACAAGGCTTTTTGAAAAACCTTTGATATTTCATATATACTGTATATGAAATGATATATTCAAATCACATTATGTGATATAATCTACTTTTAAATTCTGCTCTGTACTATGGTATTGTATTGAGGATGACTTGTGTTCTGTTCTGTGTATTGTATTGTATTGATCCCCCTCTTTTTAACACCCACTGCATGCCCAACCTACCTGGAAAGGGGTCTTTCTCTGAACTGCCTTTCCCAAGGTTTCTTCCATTTGTTCCCTACTAGGGTTTAATCTTTGGGAGTTTTTTCTTGTCTTCTTAGAGTCAAGGCTGGGGGGCTTGTCAAGAGGCAGGGCCTGTTGAAGCCCATTGTGGCATTCCTTGTGTGATTTTGGGCTATACAAAAATAAATTGTATTGTATTTTATTGGGGTGGCATGGTGGTGCAGTGGTAGCACTACTGCCTCACTTCTCGGGTCCTCCCTGCGTGGAGTTTGCATGTTCTCCCCGTGTCTGCGTGGGTTTCCTCCGGGTGCTCCGGTTTCTTCTCACACTCCAAAGACATGCAGGTTAGGTGCATTGGCGATCCTAAATTGTCCCTAGTGTGTGCTTAGTGTGTGTGTGTGTGTGTCCTGCAGTTGGCTGGCGCCCTGCCCAGGGATTTGTTCCTGGCTTTGCCCTGTGCTGGCTGGGATTGGTTCCAGCAGACCTCGTGACCCTGTGTTAGGGTATAGCGGGTTGGACAATGACTGACTGGCTGTATTGTATTGTATATTTCTGATTATTTTGCCAAGTCAGAAATAATCCCTCAGAATAAAAAAACTATCTCTTGGTGTACGACAAAAATGCTCAATTTTGCATCAATTTAAGGTTCGGTTAACTGTCTGATGTCTACTACCAATCTGGTTACAGATACACCATAATACCGCTCCATTCATTTATTTGTTAAAAATTCAGTGGGATTTCACATATCACTTTGAACCCAAAGGAAATCTAAAATAACAAATACCCAATTAATTACAAAATGTAATGGAAAATTATACAATGAACTAATTGGCTAGGCCTATGGCCAATCAGGGTGGGCATGGGCCCTGCCAGTTCCACCCTTCCCTACGCCTACTGGGATGAATGAATAAAACCAACAGCTTGTGGAGAGTCTCCATAGACTGAATACATCGGCCACACTGTGGAGATTGTTTTTTGTACCACTAGATGGCAGTGTACACCATTGGTTTGTAATCCTTTCCTTAAACTGCTCGACATTTTTCAGTCAATCGATGACATATTGTTAAAAGTTTCAAAGTAGATAAACATGTAAAATATATGTAAAATACACTTTAAAAATGTGAAAAAAATTAGGCAAATTATAGACTTGGTAAAGACGGAAAAACAATCCCTTTTGAGATTTGAAATTTCGAGTTATGAATAATTAATAAACTTGTATTAGGGCAGAAAGAATCTCTGGACAGGATGACCATTCATCGCACGATAAACACCCACACACAGATTGGTGCCCACTTTTGCATCGCCTGTCCACCGAACTGGCATATCTTTGAAAACAGTTCGCCCAATCCCAGAACACCTCATGCCATATTTCTAATTTGTTTAAAAGAAAAGAACATGTGTTTATTTTGTCACCAGTACAATAAGAAGACAAAACAATGTCCTGCCATTTCAATATCGTTAATGGAACTTGTGTACTTTTCCAAAATGTTTAAGTTTTAAACTTGTTACTGTGAAATTTATGCTATATTGTACCTTTATCCATCCATCCATTATCCAACCTGCTATATCCCAGCTACTGGGTCACGGGGGTCCGCTGGAGCCAATCCCAGCCAACACAGAGTGCAAGGCAGAAAACAAACCCCAGGCAGGGCGCCAGCCCACCGCAGGACAGTAAATTTATATTATGATCAATTTATGGTATGTGAAATATGGAGCAGGAATTGTAATTAATGTGGTAGTAAAAATGTAATTGGTGTGAGCTTTGCATAAGAAAAAGTTGCTTTATGCATTGTATTTTATCATTTGTAAATATAACTTGCTTTTATATATTACAGCCTGCAGGGGGTGCACCAGCTCCCAAAACCTGACACAGACACACACAGTGTTTTATTTTTCTGTGGGAAACTCTTCCCTTTTGTTTCCCTTTTGTACTTTCTCTTCTTTATCTCTGTCTTTCTTTCCATCTCTTTGTCCTTCTCCCTGTTTCTGCCCTCCACTCCTCCTCCTCCTCCTCCTCTAGCAAGCTTGGTCAACTGCCTCCTGACTGACTCTGGCACCCGGAGCAATGGCAGCGGGCTTCTTTTATCCTGCACCCAGGAGTACTTCTGGTGGGCTGTAAGTGTGGTACTGAAGCACTTCTGGGTGAGATGGTTCTGGAATCCCTGTAGCACCCCCTGGTGGCACTCCAGAACCCAACAGGGCTCATCCATCAAACTCCAACTCCCAGTATAGCCTATGGGAATCCATGAGTCTGCCATCTAGTGATCTGGGGGAGTTAGTGCCCTATGCATGCTCTCTCGTCCCAGTCCTTCCTTTAAGAAAGCGTCCTGGCCAAGCAATGGCCCCGGCCATCCACCACAATATATATAAAGACAAAAGGTTTGTACGTCAGTGGCAAAATGATTGGTAGCAAGGCCCGATTAAGCCCAATTGATACCCTAAGCACAGCCCAACAATGGTGCCCCCCTTAGAGCTTCTAGTGCTTAACTGACAAGACATTAAGACTTAATAAGTGCTGAAATTGAAATAAGAGATTAAAACTTACCTTGCTTATCTGACAAATCCATAACAGTAATGATAGAATAAAGAGCTTAAAAGTGACAGGTTTGTTACACATATCGCCTGGTGAGTTAAATGCTCGCCCGAACAAGCCAGCCGTTTTTACTCTCGATGGAAGCAAAACTCTTATGCCATGAATGTGATATCTGACGACACCTTTATTTCTATTTTTTTATTTGTTTTTTTTATTGAATTTATTAAAAACATATAACATTCCATACAATGGAGTCAAAACTTAACAAAACTAAATTCAAATCAACCCTCACCCATGAGAAAGAGAGGAATGCCAGCAGGCAGAGAAAAACAATTGAAAGTAGTAAAGAGAGAAAAGAGTCCTTCTCCCCAATATAAATGCTTATTCTTAAATATTATTGATTAGGTCCTGCCAGGTTTTCAAAAAAGGTTTGAAGAGAGCCTCTAAGTGAGAATTTGATTTTTTCTAATTTCAAATAGTAACATCAGTTACCCACTGACTTAAAAGAGATGAGTTAGGATTCTTCCAGTTCAACAAGACAAGTCTATGTGCCAATAGTGAAGGCAATGACAGTTTGTGTGTCTTACCCAGGTCTACCCTCGACTTCTTAAGGAGGTTAGTGAGTACAGATATAAACCCTTGACACATATTTTTAGGAAGTCACTGGGCACTGGAGAGATTCAGAAGGACTGGAAAATGGCAAATGTCATCCCGTTGTATAAAAAAGAGTGACAGTGCAGATCCAAGCAACTATAGGCCAGTAAGCTTAACATGCATCACAGGAAAATTAATGGAAGGAATTATTAAGGATAAGATTGAGCAACACCTGGCAAGGACAGGAGTTACTCTGAACAGTCAGCTTGGGTTCAGAAGAGGGAGGTCGTGTTTTACTAACATGCTGGAATTCTATGAGGAGGCAACAAAAGGATTCGATCAAAGTGGAGCTTATGATATTATTTATCTGGACTTTCAGAAAGCATTTAATAAGGTGCCACGTGAGAGGTTGGGCACCAAACTAAAAGAGGTGGGTGATTTTTTTTGATGGGTGCAGAACTGGCTCAGACACAGGAAGTAGAGGGTGATGGTGTGAGGAACCTCATCAGAATTGGCTGATGTTAAGAGCGGGGTCAGTGCTAGGGCCGCTGCTATTTTTAATATACTGTATATAAATGATTTAGATAGGAATATAAGTAACAAGCTGGTTAAGTTTGCAGATGATACCAAGATAGGTGGATTAGCAGATAATTTGGAATCCGTTATATCATTACAGAAGGACTTGGACAGCAGACAGGCTTGGGCAGATTTGTGGCAGATGAAATTTAATGACAGTAAATGTAAAGTATTACACATAGGAGGTAAAAATGTTAGGATTGAATACACAATGTGAGGTCTGAGAATCGAGAGTACACCTTATGAGAAGGATTTAGGAGTCATGGTGGACTCATCACTATCAACTGCCAAACAGTTTGCAGAAGCCATTAAGAAGGCTAACAAAATGTCAGGTTATATAGCGCTTTGATGTGTGGAGTACAAGTCACAGGAGGTTCTGCTCAAGCTTTATAACACACTGGTGAGGCCTCATCTGGAGTACTGGGTGCAGGTTTGGTCTCCAGGCTACAAAAAGGACATAGCAGTAAGAGTCTAGAGAAGAGCGACCAGGCTGATTACAGGGCTACAAGGGATGGGTTACGAGGGAAGATTCAAAGAGCTGAGACTTTACAGTTTAAGCAAAAGAAGATTAAGAGGTGACACGATTGAAGTGTTTCAAATTATGAAGGGAATTAGTCCAGTGGATCGAGACTGTTATTTTAAAATGAGTTCATCAAGAACACGGGGACACAGAAACTTGTTAAGGATAAATTTTGCACAAACATTAGGAAGTTTTCCTTTACACAAAAACAATAGACACTTGGAATAAGATTCCAAGTAGTGTGGTGGACAGTAGGACTTTAGAGACTTTCAAAACTCGACTTGATGTTATTTTAGTAGAATTAAGTGAATAGGACTGGCGAGATTTATTGGACTGAATGGCCTGTTCTCGTCTAGAGTGCTCTAATGTTTTTTTTTTTTTTCTAATGTCCTTATCCACTTTAAGCCCACCACCAAACACAGCTGTTAATGGGTTAGGAGGGATTGTGACACCAAGGCTGTCTGAGAGGCATTTAAAGATGTTCATTTGGTGCAGGCCCAAAACATTTGACCCAGGGAGGCTGGAGCTCGATTGCAACGTTTGCAGGTTGGATCTTGCCCTGGAAACATTTTGGACAATTTTAACTGAGGGAGATGTGCTCGATAAAAGATTTTGAGTTGAATAATTGAAAGTTTTGCGCATATGGAGCTCGAGTGAATTCTGTGCATGGCTGCCTTCCTCTCCGTTTCTGAAATGTAAGAGATCCTGTTCCTACTGTATTCTGGGATCTTTAAAAGGAAGGGACTTTAAACTGACACCTTTAAACCACCTTTTTAAACTTTTCCCCTGACTATGCAAAAGTAGCCTTTTTATTTCAGTAGTGCAGAGTTAAAGTCGAACGTAGCAGGTAAGGAATATTCTAAAAAACGTCAAGTGGGGTAGTGAAAGAGGGGGGGTAGAATAACTCTTTGGTGCCCCCTTTCCTTTGGTGCCCTCAAGTTGGGAGCATGCACTGATGGCACGTTGCCACACCCACCACACGAATGAACCACCCGGTTTGGGACCCGAGTGCAGTGGGTGACACTTCAGCACCACACCTGGAACAGTGTGAGGTTTTTTAACGGTGGCTGGAGTGCCAGTCCTGCCAGTAACCCCAGAGTTTCCCCTGTAAGTTGGAGGACCTGGATGCAGATTAACGTCATAGCCGGGATGGAGCAATCGTACATTAAGGGCCTTGCTCAAGGGCCCAACAGAGTAGGGTCACTTCTGTCATTTATGGGATCCGTACTTATTTTACTTAATGGTTAATTCAGGGCTGATTGGTAGTTGAATTGCTATTCGTTTATTTATTACGTAAAGTTTTTTTTTTTTTGAACAATGTTTCTTTCCTGAAATCGTTTTAGTACATTTATAGTAAATTACTGGCTACCAAAGCATAAAACTTCTATGGTTAACATGAACAAATTAAGGACATTACTGTAAATCATCATTAGCACACTACTACATGACATTCATTTTCTGGCCCAGTTTACTGTGATGCTGCTGCTTAGTATTGTATTTGTGTTGTCATATACAGAAGTATAATACAGTGGAATACTATGTAATGCAATTGGTAGGCTGAAAATGTGCAATTTTTTTAGTGTGGATACCTAAAGTAAATGTCCCCTTTTTTTACAGTGTAGGGACCAAGGATGGACCATCAGGGGTAATGGAAGTAATAATAATGATCATTTTGATAAGCTATCCTTCAGTTCTTTGTGAAATGGGAAACATTTCTTTTGCACGCTTCAATGAAACTGCCCACCTTGCTGACAGACCCAAAAGAGCTAAACTGGTCAGTCTGACACAACAGGATTCTCCTTCAAAAGGAATTCCATACAACTGCACTATGGCGGTTTACAATAAAATAGTGACACGTCGTGTCAGAGGTAAGGAGATATTATATTGTTTTTTCTTGCTTTATGACCGTTTTCACCCCAAAGGCATCAAGCGTCGAGATACATCCAGATTAAACAAACAATGAAGCTCAACTTTAAAACTGCTTCCTTTGTCTGTTATCTCATCTACAGGCTCAGAACCTGTTCTGCTGCTTGGTGGCTGAACTGATTACACAGGCGATTGCATCAAAAAAATCCTCTGGAAAACGAATAGAATTGTGGTGAAAGGAAATACAGCCACAAATATACAGTTTCACAAGGTGAAAAGAAGATCTGAGACGCTACCGCAAATGAATAAGTAAAACAGTAAAACATCAAAAAACATCAAAAGCCTAAGATAAAGGCCTAAGTGCCAAAGAGAGGCTATTAGGCCTAAAAAAGGATCTCAGTTCACGTTCACCTAGTGTTTCTAAATCAATCATGACTTGGGGGTCCCCAGGCCGATCCATTTTATAAGTGACTTGATCGATACATTTATAACTTTCTTCGTCTTTGGCAGCTCGGTGAAGTGGATACAGACCCGTGTGGTGGAGTGGCTAAAGGCCCCGGTCCTAAAATCAACATGGTTACTGGTTCAATGCCCACCTTTGATTCGCTTAACCTGTCTATGCCCCCCCAGGAAAAACAAAAATGTCTGTGAATATTTGTAACACATTCTGTTATTGTAAGTCAGGTGTCGGCCAATATGCAATAATTACCAGCATCAAAAAATGTTCTCTACCATTTTAACAAGACACAGTGCACTACCCATCCACTCTGTACATCCGGGTACAATGGCAGCACCAGGTGCAAGTGCGGTACAGCATGTCAAACTCCGTGGCGGGTCCAGTGGGTGCAGGATTTTTGAAAATAACGCGGCTTAGATTTTGCGAGCGTACACTCTTAAAAATGAAGGTGCCAGAGAGCTTCTACAGAGTACTGCCACAGGGGAACCATTTTTGGTTCCTGAAAGACCCAACCACATGAAGGTTTCAGAAAGAACATTTGTTTAGATCCATACCAGGCTCCGTCCAGTCAATAAGCATTAAGAAGGCTCACAGAATGTCAGATTATATAGCGCCCTGATGTGTGGAGTTCAAGTCCAAGGAGGTTCTGCTCAAGCTTTATAACACACTGGTGAGGCCTCATCTGGAGTCCTGGGTGCAGTTTTGGTCTCCAGGCTACAAAAAGAACATAGCAGTGCTAGACAAAGTCCAGAGAAGAGCAACAAGGCTGATTCAGGAGCTACAGGGGATGAGTTATGAGGAAAGATTAAAAGAGCTGAGCCTTCAGGAGATGAAGACGAGACCTGATTGAAGTGTTTAAAATTATGAAGGGAATTAGTCCAGTGGATCCAGACTGTTATTTTAAAATGAGTTCATCAGGAACACAGGGACACAGTTGGAAACTTGTTAAGGGTAAATTTCGCACAAACATTTGGACGTTTTTTTTTTATACAAAAAACGACAGAAACTTGGAATAAGAGACCAAGTAGTGTGGTGGACAGTAAGACGTTAGGGACTTTCAAAACTTGACTTGATGTTATTTTGGTAGAATTACGTGGATAGAACTGTTGAGCTTTGTTGGACTGAATGGCCTCTTCTCGTCTACATTGTTCTAACGTAGCCACGAACAGACAGTAACAGGTTTGTGAAATACCAGCAGCTCATATCTGCACACGATAACACAGGCTAAGTCCTGGTTTTCTTAATCTGTTCCTGTCCTGCTAGGTATCCTATCATACATTAAAGATTCCAGTTTCTTATTCATATTAGGACATCTTTCAAAGCACAAAGAACCAACTTCATATACAAAGAGCCCTACCCAGGTGTTGGGAGGAACCACACAACCCAGTAAAGAACCTTAAAGTGCCATTAAGGAACCAGTATGTGTAAGAGGGTAGGTTTTTGCTGGAGAAAAGAAGTTCAGCCATGGTGTAATTGATGGGGGAATCTGATTGCTCATTTATGTGCATGTGAGCAATCGGTGCAGCCATCCCTCATTAGTGCTCCATGGATTGTTTAGAGCCCCTACACTCAGCGGGTTAGGATACGTTATGAGTAGAGGCAAAAGGAAGAAGAGAAAACTGAGGAAAGATAGAGAAAGAGAGAGCAGGATTGGCTGGTCAATGGAGAGGAGGCAAAGTGGTGAGAGATGCCCCTCACCTTCAGTAGAGCAAGAGGACTGGCAACCTGCTGAGCAGTTTGAAGTAGGGGCGATTATGGACTGCAGGGGTCCTGCAGAGAGCAACAGAGGTGGCAGGAAGAAGGAGTTGGGCTTGGTGGGTTCCAGCATTACAGACTGAGGTGGCTGGGATGGGAGTTTGACTGATGAGGACTGCATCTGACTGTGTCTCAATCCCGGCTGAGCAGACCTTGTGGGCAAGCATTGGAGACGAGAAACGGGAGTACTTGAGGATGTGATGGAAGAAAGATGATTTGCAGTCTGAAGGATTCTCTCAGAATTTTAGTGAGAAGTCAAGCAAAATGACCCCTTTTATTGGCTAACTAAGATTACAATATACAAGCTTTGGAGGTAACTCGGGCCCCTTCTTCAGGCGTCATTTTGCTTGACTTCTCACTACGTCATAATGGCTAACATGGTACAACACCCTAGTACCTCAGAATTTCATAATTTGTTTTAATTTATTACATTTGCATATTTTACAAGTTCTAACAGAGAAATCCTTCACCCACTCCTCCATGGTGACCTCTTTGCAGTTAGTACTTGCCAAAGTGAGGTTTATTCAGCTTCCCATAGCTTCTGGCCTCACTATATCTTAATCTAGCTCTGTGCCCAGGACTTCATTTCTGACCGACCAGCATCTCAAATTCAGTTTAATCACTGCCACCCAAAATAACCATAACCATAACTGGAAGTGGACAGTCCATAACACTAGCCCATGCCCTGTGGTCCCACTCTCACCTCTAATACTATGAAAGTGGAAGAAGGAGGACGTTGAGGAGCAAGAGAGGAAAAAACTTTGTGTGAGGTTAGACCTGAGAGGGGAGCAGCGCAGCACAGTAAGGTCCATAAGGACTGTCATTTCTAGGGGTTAGAAGGAACACCACAATGTCTGTCTGGGCTAGAAACAGTGCAGGATTTACGTATAAGCTGCACAAGCTATAGCTTAGGGCCCCCGCCTTTTTGGGGGCCCCCAAAACAAATTGTCAGAGTGAGCAATTGTCATATATACTTATAAAGGGCCCCATGTCTGAAATAGCTTAGGGCCTTATCAAGTCTAAATCCGGCACTGGCTAGAAAGATTCCCAAAGAGTCCAGTTTCATGATTTTCTGTGTTTCCCCTAGTGGTTACAATACATGTATTAAAAAAATAAAATAATAAAAATATAAATGTAGTAAATGAATGAAACAACATATTATAAAGGCTGAATAATTGAGAGTTGCTGAACTGACAAAATACACACGGCATTTGCAGAGACATATTCTACAGATAAGAGTCTTAGTCTGACTGACTCCAAGATGGCAGTGGAGCCAGTTTTTTTATTTTTTTTATTTTTTTATATATTTATATACTTTGTTAATCCCCAAGAGGAAATTGTCTTTTCACATGACCTTTGGGGGTCAGAACACTAGGTCAGCCATTGCACAGCATCCTTGGAGCAATTTTCAGGTTAAAGGCCTTTTCAGGAAGATGGTGCAGAAGGGATGGGTTCAAAGACTGGAAGCTGGAAATTATTACGTAGGTGGATTGTCTGTCAATTTTCTGTTCTGCAGAGGAAGGAAGAGAAAAGGCATTAAGTAACTGTTATATCTAGTGACCAGCAGATGAGCCCTGAAGTTTTTTCCCATATGCACATGTGTGACTATACAGTATATATATACAGTATATATATATATATTTTTTCATATTCATAGCATTCGTAGTCTGAGTCCCGATATGATTGCATGGGTGGTTACCTTGAGGTAACGCATGTGGTTGGTCTGCCAGTCTGCAAACATCCGCCACGGGCCCTCTCAGTTGCGAGAATCAGATCACAGAATGTTACATAGTTTACTGTCAAATAATGCAAAGAGTACGCAACACGTGTTTCACCCTTATTTGGGCTCATCAGGTGTACACACTCCACTGCACCCCTCGCGGGGATCAAACCTCGGATGTCACCACATGCGTTACCTGGTAGGTAACCACCCATACAATCCAATCGGGACTCAGACTACGAATGCTATGAATGCAATTACTCCGATCTCCAGGCTGTCAAATAAACGAACCACACGCCGTGGTGCAGTGTAAAGAGGCTTTGCCTCTGACGCTGATGTCCGAGGTTCGATCCCCGCGAGGGGTGCAGTGGAGTGTATACGCCTGATGAGCCCAAATAAGGGCGAAACACGTGTCACATACTCTTTGCATTCTTTGACAGTAAACTATGTAATATATACTGTATATATATATATATTGTATAAAAAAATCTTGGGTTGAGACCTGATCATCTCAGAGAGACACTTTGACATCACGTGAAACTACTTGCAAGTCACGCCCTACTTACAAACAATTTCTCGGAGACACTGTTAACGTCCTGCGAGACAAGGAAGTGAGACAAAAGGACAGCTTCTGTACAGGCTTTTAAATGATGGAGACAAGCAGAACATGCAGAAAATGCATCTCGGTAGCAGCAGCAAGCCAGCAGCTGATCCATCTGTATCTCCTTAGCGTGTGTTCAGTGCCACCCCCCCATTTACAACGCAAGTGGCAGAGGCACGATGTGGCTGGTGTGTGGCATGCCCTGTGGTGGGGGTAGGTGAGTGAAGCGAGCAGGGGGCTTTTCCCCCTAGTATATATATATTGTCACGCACGAGCGTATCGGGAGCAATTGAAAGACCCGACGCGCACCGCGATAAAACTGGCCAGGGGACAAAGACAGCGTACTAACCTCTCTCTCTTTTCTCCCGTAGAAAAGACGAAGCAACATTGCCGTAAAACCCGGAATACACAACGGTCTCTACTTCCGGGTTCCTTTCTTCCCTCTGGTCCCCCAAAGATGACGTCAACCTCCCACAATCCATCACGCCTTCCCAGCAAACATCACGTCTGATTTCTAGTCCATCCCTTTATATTGTCCCCCCAAACCCGCCATCTTTGTCTTATGATTTTTGAGATTTTTATGTCTGAAAAGAAAGACCTAATTTTGTTACAGTATACGGGGCAAATCCCCAAACCTTTATGCTCGTGTCTTGTGCTTCCTTTTACAGTATATATATATATATATATATATATATATATACTATAGCAAAGCAAAAAGAAACATCCCTTTTCAGGACTGTGTATTTCAACAATAATGTTTTAAAAATCCAAATAACTTTACAGATCTTCATTGTAAAGGGTTTAAACAATGTTTTCCATGCATGTTCAAGTAACCATAATCAATTAATTAACATGCACCTGTGGAATGGTCGTTAAGACCTTAACAGCTTACAGAAAGTAGGCACAGTGGTCACAGTTCTAAAACGCAGGACACTAAAGAGACTTGTCTACCGACTGTGAAAAACACCCAAAGAAAGATGCCCAGGGTCCCTGCTCATCTGCGTGAACGTGCATTAGGCATGCTGCAGGGAGGCATGAGGACTGCTGATGTGGCTAGGACAATAAATTGCCATGTCCGCACTGTGAGACGCCTAAGACAGCGCTACAGGGAGACAGGAAGGACAGCTGATCATCCTCGCAGTGGAAGACCACGTGTAACAACACCTGCACAGGATCGGTACATCCGAATATCACACCTGCGTGACAGGTACAGGATGGCCACAACAACTGCCCGAGTCACACCAGGAACACACAATCCCTCCATCAGTGCTCAGACTGTCCACAATAGGCTGAGAGAGGCTGGACTGAGGGCTTGTAGGCCTGTTGTAAGGCAGGTCCTTACCAGACATCACCAGCAACAACGCCGCCTATGGGCACAAACCCACCTTCGCTGGACCAGACAGGAGTGGCACTTTCTTTTTTTGCTGAGTATATATATATATATATATATATATATATATATATATATATATATATATATATATATATATATATATATATATATATGCACTCACTAAGAATATTATTAGGAATGCCTGTACACCTAATCCATGCAATTATCTACTCTGCCATGTGGCAGCAGCACAGTGTATAAAATGCAGGAGCTTCAGTTTATGTTCATAGGAGAATGAAGAAGGACCGTGGCATGATTGTTGGTGCCAGACTGGCTGGTGGGACTATTTCTGTAACTGCGAATCTCTTGGGATTTTCACACACAGAACTCTCAAGAGTGAGTGGCAGTTCTGTGGACAGAAAGGCCTTTTTGTTGAGCGAGGTCACAGCAGACTGGCCAGTTAAGCACTCTGCACAACCATGGTGAGTAGAAAAGCATCTCAAAATGCACAACACATCGAACTTTGAGGTGGATGGGCTACAACAACAGAAGCCCACGTTGGGTTCCAGTCTTGTCATCCATGAACAGAATGCCGAGACTTCATTGGGCGTCAGGTTCACCAAAACTGGAAGACTGGAATAACATAGCCTGGTCTGATGAGTCTTGAATCACTGCTGAGGCGCTGTGGTAGAAATCAACATCTTAATTAAAGAAAGAAACTTCTCCGTTAACAGGACAAATCCGATAAAATCTTTTAGTCACTAATCAGCCAGGAGAGAAGCTGGTCCATCCCATTTTTTCAGGGAGGGAGCATCTCTCACAGCAGTCTGTTACAGAATGGTCATGAAAATAAAGAGGAGAGGTTCATTTTGTAAGCTCCTGAACTTACATAGAGTGCCAATCAATGCATACATTTCATACTCTGGTTGGTTAAGAGAAATCAGGTGTTTAGCATAGAGTGCAACCAGCCTAAATAGAAGTCTTTGTCCATTACGTTCTTGTTCTTCAGTATCTCTTACTTTAGATATTACCCTTGAAATCTCCGCGTATGTGACAACTGTCCAGTTTTCTTGTTCACAGGACATCTGCTGATCTCTTAATCATACCTTTGGTGTATAACATCAACTTGCTCCTGGTACATTCTTGTCTCTGTTGTTCACTAGATCTTTATCTGGTTTCCTGATACGCCTGAACAGGTTTGTCACATTTATTAACCCTTTCATGCTTCTATATTTTAATCATCCTAAATAACTATGTGACCCCTTAAGGCCAGTTTGTCTTCCACAGCACACCTATGGTGGGGTCAGAATTTGGTGTGGACAGCATGGATCCATGCAATCCAACCTGCTTTGTGTGAAGAGTCAATGGAATGTTGTTTGATGAGGGAAAAATAAATCTGAATGATTTTCAGACAATGCTGTCACATAACAAAATGTGTACAAAGTGAAGGGGCCTGACAGCACCCTGAATTGGGTGTTTCTATGAGCAGCTGACTCTGGCCATCCATGAGCCTCATTCAGATTTATTGTATTATGATTTAACCCTCAATTGGATGGATGGAAAAATTATACAGTCAGACTCTCCTCCTCTGTCTGTCTCTGACCGACGTGCGTTCAATTTCACAAACTGCAAGGGCACACAGAGTTCTACAAAGACCTCGCGCTCTTCCCTTCAACAAAGCTGATCCCCGAAGGCCATAATTCGACAGGGCCGAGCAGCAGACCAATGGGTGACTGGCTCTGTCATTTGTTTTCTTAATTTGGAATTTCTTTATGAGATAAACACAAAGCAACTGCTCCCTTCCACATTCTTCAGCAGCCCAAGCTCGTTTATAAGATCGACTGATAGCCCTCTTCTGTCAGTCACTGGATGCTGTTTGGCTTTGTTGGGATCATTATCAGCGCCTGTTCATTTAAAAAAATAATCACTCCGAATTTTTGTTACTCTTGTTTGGCAAGCATAGGGGCAACATCCGATGTCATTCTGAGTGTGTTATGCATTTTTTTGACATATGTGATCAAATAAACCACAGGTTGTGCTTCTTAGTCCCCAGTCTTTGTTGTTTGCCATATGCCTGCTGCTGTTGTTGCAGCTTTTAATTGTTGATAATGCCAGGGGTTATGGCTGCTGCTTCACGGCTCTGCAGTCCTGGGTTTGAATCCCACACTGTCTGTTCTTGTTCTCATGCACGTTCCTGCTGGTGTTCCAGTATTCACGCCAAGACACGTGGCCGAGGGAGCAGGAATAACAAGGAAAAGAAGATGAGCATAGGAGTAAACAAGGCCAGAAAGTCAAAAATGATCTTTCATCAAAGTGTCAACATCAAAAATAAAAATTTCCTAATTTATTTTAATCCTTAGGAAACTTCATCCATCCATCCATTATCCAACCTGCTATATCCTAACACAGGGTCATGGGGGTCTGCTGGAGCCAATCCCAGCCAACTCAGGGTGCAAGGCAGGAACAAACCCCAGGCAGGGCACACACACACTAGGGACAATTTAGAATTATTTAGAATTGCCAATGCACCTAACCCGGTACCAGGAGGAAACCCACGCAGACACGGGGAGAACATGCAAACGTCATGCAGGGAGGACCAGTGAAGCGAACCCAGGCCTCCTAGCTGCGAGGCAGCAGCGCTACCCACTGCGCCACCATACCACCCTTAGGAAACTTGAAATCTCAATTCAATTTCTGCAATATAAGCTAATATTAGATACTGGGAAGTATTACTGGTTGACTTTTTATTACAGTGGCACCTCATGATGTCATGTGTCATGCACGTTCTGGCTCTAGTAGTAATAATAATAATGCATTTTATTTATATAGCGCCTTTCCCATGCGCAAGGCACTTACAGAATATAAGAAAGAACGGCAGGGTATACAGTATATAGCATAGTACAAACCAAATAAATAAATCAAGAAGATTAAGACAGTAAATTCAGAGAAAGCCTAACAGACAACATAATTGAATATCTAGCACACACATACAGGTTACATGAGCATCTTGTCAGTCTAGTAAGGTAAGCAGTACCACCCCATGATGAAAGGGGGCACTGTCACTAACACTGTCTTCTTTCCCTCCTGCACTTCAGACCCAATGTGATGGCAGTCAAGGCACAGAAAAAACAGTCCTCCCAGTCAAGGCACAGAAAAAACAGTCCTCCCCTGAAGGATGGCGGCTCAAAATGACGAAGACGGAGCTCCTTAGAACACGTCTTGAATACGTTTATGATTGAATCGGCCATTTGGGCAAATGTTTTGACCGCTTACTGAGTTTCCCCAAAATTAAGACAGGGTCTTATATTCATTTTTCCTTCAAAAGACACATTAGGGCTTATTTTCAGGGGATGTCTTGTTTTTCCATGAGCAAAAATCTATATTTCTCTCTATTATAAAAAACAAAGACAAAAAGCAGAAGGCTGCATGGCTCTACCTAACTTCCAGTTTTATTACTGGGCAGCAAATATACAGGCGATAAGAACCTGGACACAAATAGAAGAACATACACAGGCTTGGTCCGCAATAGAAGTAAAATCCTGCAGTCCTTGTTTATATTCCTTGCTCTGCGCTCCAATAAACACACGTTATCGGCAATACACTAATAACCCAATTGTGCTCCACTCACTTAGAATCTGGAACCAATGTAGAAAGCATTTTAAAATGGAGACGCTTTTATCTGTGGCACCTCTGCAAGAGAACCATCTCTTTCAACCTTCGCGAACATATGCAGTTTTTAATATCTGGATAAAATTTGGGATTAACTTGCTTAGAGATCTTTATATAGACAACGTCTTTGCATCCTATGAACAATTACATTCCAAATTTAACATTCCAGCTACACATTTTTTTCACTCTCTTCAAATCAGGAACTTTGTTAAACAGAACCTTCCAGATTTTCCTCATCTTGCACCCTCGTCCATGCTGGAAAAAATAGTCCTCAAGGACTTAGACACCATCTCTGCAATATATAAAATCATTTTACAGTCTCTCCCTTTCAAAGATCCAAGAGGACACTGGGAAAAAGATCTCTCAATTAATATATCAGAAAAGGAGTGGAAGGTAGCAATGCAGAGAATTCACTCGAGCTCCATATGCACAAAGCATACAATTATACAACTCAAAATTATATATCGAGCACATCTGTCTCGACTAAAACTCTCCAAAATGTTTCCACTGCGAGATCCAACCTGCGAACGCTGCAATCAAGCCCCAGCCTCACTGGGTCACATGTTCTGGGCCTGCACCAAATTAACATTATTCTGGACAAACATTTTTAATTACCTTTTAGACAGCCTTGGACTCACAATCCCTCCTAACCCATTAACAGCTGTGTTTGGGGTTCTTCCAGAGGGGCTTAAAGTGGAGAAAGACAAACAAACTGTGATTGCATTCACTACACTGTTGGCACGCAGACTTATTCTGATAAACTGGAAGAACCCAAACTCTCCTCTTTTAAGTCAGTGGGAAACTGATGTGTTATATAATTTGAAATTGGAAAAAAATCAAATACTCAGAGGACCCGTACAGACTTTTTTTAAAACATGGCAGGATCTAATCAGTAATATTTTAAAATAAGCTCTTAAAGCACAGAGGAAGCAATTATTTCTGTATTTCTTTGTCTTCTGCATTCATCTCTATTAGCTTATCAAATTTATTAATTTAGGTATGTTTACAAGCCTTAAATTTCACGCCGTTTGCCTTGCTCTCTCTCTCAGGGGTGGGGATTGATTTGTCCTTAACTCAATTTTTCTTTTTGTAAAATCTTGATTGATTTGTATGGATAAAACTTCTAAATAAATAAATAAAAATAAAAATAAATCTTGGAAGGCCTGGAAGGATTTGATACGTGATTTTCTCAGAGACACTTTAATGACCTGCAAGACAAGGCAGTGAGACAAAAGGACAGCTGCTGCACAAGCATTTCAAGGATCGTCACGCAGCATGACGGCAGTAAGACAGCGGCTGATCTGACCGCATCTCCTTAGCGTGCGTTCAGCTCCCCCTTCACAACACGAGCGGCAGAGACGCGAAGTGACTGCCGTGCAGCGCGCCCTCGAAGCAAGCCGGGGGCACAACCTCCTAGTATTCTGGAACAGAAATCTACATTTATTCAAATAGAGTCATGTCATCATCTTCTGGAACATCATCATAACTCTCCAAACTCCAAATTCCATTTTAAATTTCTAGCAACTCCATATTCTTTAGAACAATTGGCTCCAATCTCTCATGTCTAGTAATAGCGCTTTCCTTAAATGAGTACCTCTTGTCCATGTAGCCTGCTCGTAGTGCATTCGGATATCCAACTTCTCCTTGCAGAAAGCAGTAAGATTTTTGCCCTGGGACTCCTCCACAATTCTCACAATAGCTCTTTCTTTTTGCACTCATCTTGTCGGGGGGTCAAAATACCGGTATTATGTCCTCTTCATCTGTGTACATACGGTAGTGTTAGGTGTTTATCGCTCATCCAAAGTCACCTGCGCGAAATCGTATCTAGGGCTTATTTTCGGAGTAGGGCATCCTGAAAAATCATGCTAGGGCTTATTTTCGGGGAAACACGGTATAAACGCTGAAGTGCTAGAACATTTTTATTTCATTTTTTTTTTCCAATGATTTAAAGGGGTAGCCCAGCTGGTACCCCAACTAGTCCTACTAGCTCGCTCTTGCAGTCTGTCCACCGGTCACACACAATGCGATATCTAGGTTGTTTCTGCAATAATGAAAACAGTTCCATAACACGAAATGGCATTGCCCTTAAATTCAAAATTACGTTGATAACAGCAGAAAAATAGTTTAACATGCAGAAAATGAAAAGTAGACCTCAGAAATGAAATCAGCATCCTCAAGTACCATACTGGCAGTGTAAGTCAACTGGAATCTATACCTGTCAATAACCTAAAAAAAATACTTCTGAAATTTAGGGTAAGAACCAGCTTCTGTAGCCGAGGATCGGACTGCCAAGGTCCCCGCCTTTGGCCACCACCGACTCACACTGCACCTAACCTCCTTGGCCCCTCTTACAGGTGGTGAGCCCATGGAAAGGGGTACCCACGTTGCCTCTTCTGGCTGTGGAGTCAGATGAGGTGGCTTGGGCATCTGATCAGAATGCCTCCTGGACACCAACCCTGGTGTGGTGTTCTGGGCACATCTAACCAGGAGGAGGCCCCAGGGAAGACCCAGGACACGCTGGAGGGACTATGTCTCTCGGCTGGCCTGGGAACACCTCGGGATTCCCCCAGAAGAGCTGGAAGAAGTGGCCGGGGGAGAGGGAAGTCTGGGCATCTCTGTTCAAGCTGCTGCTCCCGCGACCTGATCTCGGATAAGTGGATAAGAGGATGGATGGATGGATGGATGGATGGATTTAGGGTAAGTTACTCTAATTCTGGGTGTTCATAAGAAGCTGTAATGATTTACTTCATGAGTTACAAGTCAGATGTTTGAAATATTAAAATCTCTGCTTCTATTTAAATGTTTAAAGTCAATATATTCTTGATTGTAATAGAAATTTGTCATTTTTCACCCTTTGATAGAGGTCTATAGAAGGCTACATCCCTAGTGAAGGATCAAAAAATCAAACATTTCATCACATTCATGCTCACTGACTTTGAAAAACGATACCCCACATACTTATACGAGGGACATTCAAAATGTTTCCGCACTTTTTTTTAAACTCTATTTATTAAGAATTTCAACAGCAAATGACGTCACTTTTCTACACAGTCACCTTCTTATGTGATGTAATTTTCCTAGCGTCGTACCAGCTTTTTAACGCCCAATCACTACTCCTCCTGCCTTCACCGTTTCCAATGAAAATATAAAAGCGTGGAAACTTTTCAAACGTTCCTTGCATTTGAAATTGATCATTAATAACATTCTGGGAGAGGCAGGTAAAGATTGAAATATAAAAAATTCTATCATATTTGTGTTCAGCAACCTCAAAAATAACATAAAATGACTGTCCACATGCCCTTATTACTGATAGACATTTTTTAAAGTTTTGTGAAAAAGAGTGACTTTGACGGCTCATATCCCATTAGCGGTTGGACCTTTGGGGTCCGTTGTTGTAACATGCATAACCTCAAGTCCACTTGATCATTTTTGCTGAAGACACCTATTGGTCAATCTCAAGAGTGTTATTTCCTGTACTAAATATGGTCCAACAATGGCCTAAAAATGAGGGTTTATCAGGTCTAGAGTGTGGTTGTGCAGTATAGAAGAACCAGCATGTAAACATCAGCTTTCCTCTGAATATCCTGTCTCCTCTACATTCGCCATTGCAGATGTGTAAAAAGTCTGTTTCGTAGTCTTCAATATGATTAGAACTTCATGGGGAACTTAGATGCATTCAGAACTTTATGAAGGACCACCTGTACCTACAACAGTCTAAGCAACTCTCAATCTTACAATTCCCAAAAGTGTGGAGATGACAGAGGACTTTAGGAATGGTCCCACAATATTAACTTCCATGCTTAACACTACTGTGACTGTTGTGGAATCCTTCACATTTCTGGGATCCATAATCTTCCGGGACTTGAAATGGGAGACCAATGTAGGGTCCATCATATGAAAGGCACCACAGGTAATGTACTTCCTGTGACAGCTGAGAAAATTCAACCTTCTACAAGAGCTGCTGATTCAGTTCTTCTGTACACAGCAGTCATTAAGTCTCTTCTTAGCTCATCCATAACAGTGTGGTTTGGATCAGTGACGAAACATGACAAAAATGAATAGTCAGGTCTGCCGGAAATATCATTGACTCCAGTCTGCCCACCTTACAAGACCTGTACTATTCCAGAGTCATGAAACAGGCAGGGAAACTCACCACTGACCCCTCACATCCAGGCCACAACCTTTTTGAACTTCTTCTATCGGCCAGGCGTTATAGATTAACATACGCCAAAACGTTTTTTTCCCCACAGGCCATCAAGCTCACAAATGGTAAACTCAGCTTAATCAGGCTGGGCAACACACTCCTCAGGCCTCCTAGGGTCTTGCAATTCTGTGTACATATTGTTATTGGCAGTGTTTATTTCAGCATTTCTTACACTGAGTTGCACTCTGCAATTTGTATGCCTGTATCTAATTACATTCTCTTGTACAGGGAAAATATTGTAATCATGCAAGAATTCATTGTCGAGATTTTGATGAATCTCGACGTTTTAGACCTCCCTGACTTTCTTGTATATGAAATGATGTATAGGGAAAATATTGTAATTGTCCAGAAATTCCATTTCGAGTTTTTGTTGAATCTCGATGTTTAGTCCGAAAATACCATTTTTGGATTTATGTCTCTGTGTGTGTGTGTGTGTGTGTGTAAACACTATTACTTGAGTATGTTTTCACTTAGGTCAACCAAGTTTTGCATACAAGTATTAGGCACAAAATGCAGATTTCTGTCAAATTTTGGGTTATTTCCACTAACCGGAAGTGCTACTTTACTTTTTATTCTAGAGTCCAATTTATTCAACTTTACTTTTATAATAATTCTTCAATATATTATTAATTTGATTTGATGCATTGTTGACAGTTCTTTAATGTACATAATATAAAAATATAATCAACTAGCCATGTGTGCCCAACTACGTTGCGCGTGTTAAAGTTGTCTGTGAAGGGCTCCCTGTTTAAACGCGGCTGCCAGTCGTGAACTGGGCCCTTCGTCGCACAGCATTATGATTTTTTATAAGGGAAACAAAATTACAAAAGAAAACCCTTGTATATTGATTCGATAGGAACGGCCTACTCGGAATCTCTGTCCAAATCGTAATTATGTGGTGGTGTAGCAGCATTTCTGCTTCTGTCCGTTCACAACGCTGTCGTTTCCTGTCACGATGTCTTCTCAACCTTTCTCCAATCTCGCAGGTTGCTTTGTGGCAATCCAAGGAGTAAGGCAATATACATGGAACAATGGTTATTAAAGGTGGGACACATAGGCATCCAGGCTCTTTAAAGCATAAATAGAGATCACTTCACTGACATGTGAGCAAGCCACGGTACAACTGTGAGACACGCAGCACTCGCCGGCTACAACGTAACATTAATAATTTCCGGAACGTGCTGTTATGTTGTCATTCATTTTACCCACTGTCTTTCTTTCATTCATATGTTACGTAGGCACGTACCTTTTATCTTCGGCAATCTCATTCTCTAACCAGGCCTCCGGAGCTAATCAGCGTAACACTGTCCACCACCCCTTTCGTTATTCCGGCACATTGTTGACATCCGTGAGTAACAACGACGTACTAAACTGGAAGGTGGTCTACGCATGCGTGGAATTCGCGGACAAACAAAGATCAAGTTCTAAATGAAGATCTCTTTAGTTAATTTAAAGCACAACAATTTGTTTAGTTTGAATGTCTGTGTTTTGAGGTATGACTGGCGTACTACAGTCTTCAGTAGTATAAGCCTGGAGGAGATTCTTAATGCAATGCCTATGTTTTAGCTGTCTCTCTACTGCCATCTAGTGCTTCTTCTTCTAATTCATTCGCTGACAAACAAAGATCAAGACCCAAATGAAGATTATATATAGAGATGTCTTGAGGTTTACTCCACAAATATCCATCCCCATATCTGAGTACTGTATATGATAAAGTTGATGGGAAGCCACTCCCGATTTTTTTATATCTCAACTGTGTGATTAACAGTTGTATGTTTGTCAATTATGTAACTTATACTCAGAGAGTCACCAAAACCGGAGTCAAATTCTTTGTATGCATGTATACTTGGCCAATAAATATGATTCTGATTCTGATTGTTTCGACACGATTGGGACTTCATGGCTTCTTGAGGGAAGAGATGCGATGGCACAGCACATCCGGGAGGCTGTAATAAGACCAGGGGTAGGGTGGGGTTTGGTGTCTTCCATTATTTGCTTCCAAATCATTCTGGTACTGAGATCTGAAAGCTGGTGTTGATACCAAAATGAATTGTTTAATATGGATCCAATGCTAATCTAGAGGGCCAAATATAGGGGGGAAGCCTAAGAATCTTGTGCACTAGACATTAAGACAAGTCGAACAGTATATGATATGTGTGGGTTTTCTCATAGCAATGAGTCAGAAGTCGCTGCATAAAATAACTGATTTCAAAGCATCCATAAGCAATTCTTAGGAACGTAGTAGAACCGGTTTTTTTTGGGGTTGTAAAACAAAGAGTACTGCTCCCTAAAGCCTCTTTCACACTTCTGTGTTTAATTGTGTTCTTTTCTTGTGCTACATTAAGCATTTAAGCTGAATCACAGTAGTAGAATTAACTCTATTTATTCCTTTTATTCACATCATCACGTAGGGAGTGCATTACGTTTTTAAACAAATGTAACATGTTGCATATTTTCAACATAAAGACACACTAAAACCCAACATTGTGTTCATTACTGTGTTCTCCACATGGAAAACTGGGTACATGGGAAGTCCCCACTGCCATCAACCTCCCTAAATAGCGACTGCCTTATCCTAGCTGATGATATGCACACTTCTGTTGACTTTTTTTTTTTTAAATAGAAATTTTTATTTATATTTTACACATACAGTAGAATAGCTGCATGCTTGAAAATACCTCCAGATTGGAACTAAATTCCTTTCTTCTTGTCGAGATGGCACAAATTTTGCTGGTAACAAAACAATTTATTTCACTAGTTTTATCATGAAGCAAAACTCAGAGTATGCGGTTGGCTGGCGCCTGGCCCGGGGTTTGTTTCCTGCCTTGTGCCCTGTGTTGGCTGGGATTGGCTCCAGCAGACCCTTGTGACCCTGTAGTTAGGATATAGTGGATTGTATAATGGATGGATGATTCATTTTGCTCATCGATAGCCATTAGAACCTCCATAGATAAGTTTGGTATTTCTTCACAAACATGGAAGTGTGCGGATCAATACTCGAGAACTGTGTTGGATGTTGGGACGTATTTGGTAAGTTTTCTAATTTTTTTTCTCGATGCCCCATTCCCCCCATTGTAAAGCACCAGAGTGAGCAAGACATTTTTTTAAATTTATAGAAAGTGCTTTTAGCATTTCAAATGCATACATAACATGTTTATGAAAAAGTAACTTTGATTTGAAAAATACGACGCTTATCCCTTTAGTTAAATCTTTACTGCGCTATTCATTAAAGTGGCACAGAGTTGTGCGCCAGGATATAGGATCACCAATAAGTGTTTTCATCTATTTGGTGCCACACATGTGTGCCAGGGGATCACCTTCTGGGCTCACCTAAAGTATGTGGTACCACCCCAAGACGAGAGGGGGCGCTGTTGCTAACAGTCTTATTTCCTTTTTCTCTTACAATTTTGAGAAGCTGCCCCTTGAGGGCAACAGGACCATGGAAGCCCCACCTCTTCTGCTCCCCTTCTGGTGTGAAAGGGAGGTGTTTTCGGAAGGTGGCGTCTCATTTGGGTCAGACAACGCTAGACAGAAAGTCTTTAAGAGCACCAGTGGTTTAGAAGGCGCTAAGCCAACAATTGCTGTAGCACCATCGAGCACATGTTTTCATTTTTGGTCTATTTTGTTTGAATTAAATGGGGTTTGCCTGGTTGGCAGCCCAACTATTTATGGACTCACTGTGGTACACTGGCTTATACATTTGTTGGTCTGACTCACTGAGTAGCTAATTGCTATGGTGCGTCCGGGATGATGTGTGCAGATGAGCTCTCATTCCCTGTCCTTGGCAAAGGGGTCAGCCTTATCAGTTCTTTTTCATGCCAGGATTGGACTATCTGAAAAGCAGAGTAAACTGATTTTATATCTCCATATTTATTTATGAAAGGAAGGTTACACTTGGAGGCAAAATTACAGATATGAACATCATGTAGGCGCTTGTCTGCTGAACTGATGCCCACTCTTCACAGCTAAAGACCTTTTAATGTATTTTGGACTGGCAATGCTGTATGGCTTAGTAAAGCCCTCACTCCCTAACAGTGGCCTCTAAGCCGATGTCTTTGTATGAAGTTCTTTGGTAACACAATAGCTGCTGCTTATAGTGCATCCATTAGTCAGATAAAGCAGATTCAGACCCCTTCACTTTGTGCACTCTTTATTCTGTTGTACATTTCATTTTAAATGGATACATTTGCCATTTTTTTCCTAACAATCTACACTCAATAACCTATAATGACAAAGTGAGAACATGTTTTTAGAATGGTATGCAAATTTATTAAAAATCCAAAACTGAAATTTCTCAATAATATAAATATTCAAACCCTTAATTCAGGCCTTTTTAGAAGCCCCTTTGGTAGCAATTACAGTTTTGAGAATTCTTGGGTAAGTCTCTGCTAGCTTTGTACTCCTGTATGTGGGCAGTTTATTCCAATCTGCTTGGTAGGTTCTCTCAAACTCTGATATCGCTAACTTATTGGCACCCAGAGACGCTGCGTAGAAGAAAAGCAGCAACAAGCGCCTGTTGGGCTCACATGTGCCTCCTTCAGGGAGGCACAGTACTGTCTGCCTCACCTTGTGCTTTTTCACTGCAGTTTTGTGTCCGATCAGCAAGACTAAATATGTCACTCAAATTAATTAAAGATATTAGCCAGACTGTGGAAAGTCTGGGTGTATAATAAATTTGTCTACCAACATTTCATTGGCATCATATAGAGAGACAGCAACAGGCTTGTGCCAATTGCATGCATCATCCCAGTGTGTGAGGGAGAGTGCAGTCCATGATGAGGTGAGGCTTGGCGCTGCCGCACCTCACGTTTCTTTCCTGTATTTGTGCCAATTCAGTGATTTTTACTATAAAAATAATCAAAATGATTGGAATCATACAGAAAACAATTTATAGCACAGACCAGTGGACACATTTATTTAAAGTTATCATTATTAGTTTTACAACTTTTCATGATGACCCCTGACTGCACATCCCTGTGCCAAAAGGATACCTGTCACCTCTATCTGAGATCTCAAGCAGGTTTTCTTCAAGGTTCTCTCTGAATTTGGCTGCATTCACCCTTCTGTGAATTCTGATCAGTCCCCATGTCCCTGCTACTCAGAAGGACCCCCATAGCATGATGCTGCTACAATCCCCCTTCATCTTAGGATGAGCAGTGCCTGGTCTTCACCAGTTATAGTGCTTGGAGTTCTGCCTAGATTGTTGAATTTTTGTCTCATCAGACCAGAGAATCTTTCTCCTCATGTTCTCAGAATCCCTTAAATGTCATATGGCAAACTCCATGTTATCCCCCCACGATTGATGAAGTGTGGCTGAGATTGTCATATTTTCATAGGCTCTCTTATCTCAGCAAGGAACATCTGGAGTTATTTTTGAGTGACTATTGGATTCTTGTTCGCTCTCCATGACCTACGCCCCTTTTGCCCAGTTTCTTAGTTTGACCAACTCTAGGAAGAGTCCTGATGGTTCCAAACTTTGTTTACTCAGAGATTTTGAAATATTTTAATCCCCTTACCTTATTAAAGGTCTCATTGCTATTTGGTCACAGAGGTCTAACAAAGAGTTTCTTGGTCCTCATGGCTTGGTTTTTGTGCTGACATGCAGTGTGAATCGTGAGACCTTCAATACACAAGTGTACGCCTATCTAAATGATGTCCGACCAATTCAGTTTGCTGCAGGTGAACTCCAATCAAATTCTGGACACATCTCAAGGAGAATTAAAGCAAACGGGGTGCACCTGCCCGCAAACTGGAGAGACACAGTAAAGGGTTGGAATACTTTAATGAATGAAATCTGGAAACGTTTCTGAAAACATGCTTTCACTTTATCATTATGGAGTGTGGATTGACGGGCTGAAAGAAAGTGAAAGGGTTTGAAGACCTTTACATTGATTTATTTCATAGGTTTCCAACCTTTATTGAGTCAGAGGCCACTTTTTCAAAGAGTGATTCGATAGCGCCCCCCTTGTGTGAACTATACTATTTACTGAAAAGCGAGGACTGATTTTTAGAATTATTTTATTAGAAGATACTAACGATATGGTGTACTGCTCAAAGTATGATTAAAAAATATATTATGTGACAGATGTCCGGGAACATTGCCCCACCGGGACGCTGGGAGACGGGAAGGACTGTGAGAGGGGGAGTAGTTTTCCCCGGAATATGAGAGGGCAGCCTTCCTGGGTTGCATGGGGGCCACGAAGCCGGGACGCTCAACCCTGTGGGAGGACGTGGCCACCACCAGGGGACAGCTCCGGAACGTTGGTCGACTGCACTTCCGCCACAACAGGAAGTGCTGCCAGAAGAGGAGCGGAGTCCATGTGCAGCACTTCCACCACACCCAGAAGTGCTGCCGGATGTTAATCAAGAAACACCTGGAGCACTTCAAGGGTGCTGTATAAAGGAGGCCACCGCACTCCACTCGAGGTGAGAGTTGGGAGGGAGAAGACAGGAGCCTGAGGAGGAGGAGAAGGAGGAGGTGGCTGAAGAGTCAGAAAGGAGAAAGAGACTGAATTGGCCAGATAAGGCATTGTGGTGCTGTATGTCATATTAAGGAAATAAAGTGTGTGTATATTTGGGACATTCGGTGTCTGTCTGTCTGTGGCCAAGCGGGTCTCTCACAATTATCAAAAAAAAATGAATATAATATTATTAGTGAAAGGGCTGAACTTGGTGTGATGACACTAACTTTTCGATGTTTGGTGCCATTTTTGTCATCAGCAATCTTAAATTGCCACATCCCACTATTGACAATCTGTTTCTTTTCTTTGTTAATAGATTGTTGATCATGCTAAATCCTCTTTCGGCTAAATACGATGATGGGAGACTTGTCTTCTTCTTCTTTCGGCTGCTCCCGTTAGGGGTTGCCACAGCGGATCATCTTCTTCCATTTCTTTCTGTCCTCTGCATCTTGTTCTGTTACACCCATCACCTGCATGTCCTCTCTCACCACATCCATAAACCTTCACTTAGGTCTTCCTCTTCTCCTCTTCCCTTGCAGCTCTATCCTTAGCTTCCTTCTCCCAATATACCCAGTATCTCTCCTCTGCAAATGTCCAAACCAACGCAATCTAGATCACCTAATTCGTATTGCCAACAGGGAAAAGTACTGTTTCTTCCCAATGAAGAGGCGTATCTGCGAGAATTAAAAGATTTGTTGTTTGGTGAAAGTGAAATCCACATACGCGAGCGGCAGAGACGCAAAGTGGCTGGTGTGTAGAGCAGGCCGGGGGGGATTGGCGAGCAAAGCCCCCTAGTTTTTAATAAGTAGGTCCATGTAAGTTTTCCTTTGAATGTGACCTGTAGGTACCGCACTGTAATTTTAGGTTTACACTTGCTCTGAAGGAATTCCAAAACAATCTGGTATTGATTAGAAAACTTTTCACATATTTATAGTAACGTTCAATGAACCTGTCAAAACACGCATAGATTCGGTCCTCTGCACGTGCGTTAATCTTGTAAGGACTTGCATGATCCGAGAATGCAAACTTATGCAAAAATATAATGTACCATACCTGATATTTAATACGGATGGGTCTTTCTTAATGGACATTTTGAATAACTGGTTGAAACATGCGTTCGATGATTATTAGTATTAATCAAACTTTTCAGCACATTCTTGCGAGTATTGCCCAAGGGGGTGATGGCTGGTCCTCAACACCCCCTTAATATGTCTTGGACCAGAAATGCCCCCTTAGATTTCTTCAGTGCCCACTGGTGGATGGTACTGCCCTGGCTGGGAACCTTAGATTTATTTAATCTTAATAAGACTAAAAAGCACTAAAGACACTTTAAGGATAGGAGCTCCTTGTAATGCACCTATTGACGACTTACCAATATTGATATTGTCTTTCATTTTATAAGACTGACAAAACACCATTGATACTTTAGAAGGTGGGCTACCTATGGTGCATCTATTAGTCAGTCACTGCTACGCAACGAGACCTTAACGTCGGTTTGTGTTACAGAGTGGAGTAGTAGCTGACTAAGAGATGCACTCAAGCAAATGGCTCTCATGTTCAGTCCTTTGTCCTCAGTGTGGCTGCACATTTCCTTATAACCCATTTCTTCTTCTTGTTCTTTTTTTCCAGTCATATAGCCGGCTGATATTCTAACCCTTTTTGTAACCAGTGAGTCATTTTGCCTCTGGTTGATCTCATTGTTTAATTAGCTGGTCTTTCAGTTCTAATGGTATATTCAGTAAAGCACAGTAGTGCGAGATTTACGTTTAAAAGAAATTTAAAAATATTTGTATTTTTTTGCCGTAATGTTAAATGCTTAGATAGATAGATAGATAGATAGATAGACAGATAGATAGATAGATAGATAGATAGATAGATAGATAGATAGATACTTTATTAATCCCAAGGGGAAATTCACATTTCTCCTTTGTCATTTATTTATTTGCCGTTTTTGTCTGTGGAGTTCATTTCTTTAACGGTATCCTAAAATGGGGTACGCATGAGGAACGTGGTGGTGAATGGAGAAAAGCTACAGCCACTTGAATATCCAACCTACCAGCCTGGTCATTAAAGAATAATATCTTAAATAATAGGACACTTGGAAAAGTGGAGTGAAAATCACAGAGATCTCGATGATGATGATGATGAAATTCTTAAAACCAAGATACAAAGATAAATCAAAACGTAACAGCAATTTGAGAATTGTGTGGTAACCACAACAGAGAGATTCTGACGCAATGCAACACGTTCACAAGGGCTTATGGGTAGTTCAAGTGTTAGGCCTTTGGTCTACTTGAAGCCAGTGTCAAATGAACTTGGATGCTCTGTTGTTGAATTACATGCCTTTGTGAGATTTCTTTGGGCAGAGGGAGTGAAATCTGCTGAAATTTACCAAAGGATGTTGGCTTGTGCAGATCAGTCAGCTGTCTGGGTACCCATCTTGTGCAAACTTTATGGTATCCCAAATCATCTTGCATGGTGGCACAGCAGATTTATAGCTATTATTCAAATGTGCAGCAACAGAGGACAACTTTAATCCTTTGGTCTTCTCTGATGAAGGCCTTCGCCATGTTAGTGTGGGCTTATGTGCACAATGTTGATGGCTGAGCTTTGTCTGTCACGTATACTTGTTCTTCCCACTTTAAGCTTTTCATCCCATTCATAAACTTTTCCTTGAGTCATGCTGTTTTCACTTCCATACTGAGACAACATCCTTAGGTGAATTTCAGCAGGTCTCGTGACCACTGCCTTCTGTTGCATTAGTAGTAATAAATGGGTTCTGATTAAAAAGTTGGTTAAAGTAAAAACTTGCAGCCACTGCGGACCTCCAGGACCAGAGTTGGGTACTCTGATTGTTCTTCCTCTCACTCCTCACATCTGATAATCTCCTTCCTGGTGCAGATATCTGCAGATTATTCTGATGTTTCATTCACAGGAATTCAAAATGTAATAATAACATACCATGCTTTTTTATCTCTGGTATTTGGAATCATTTAAGTGCTCTCTTCAAATTGGTCTACAATCTCCTAGATAAGAGTTTGTTCACTCATACAGCCAGAGGAATGAGGCTGTCATATACTAAAAACACTAAATATCCAGCCTCACAAAAGCTTTTAACCCATAACCTGTCCATATTTTTATAGTTTAATTCATAGCAAGTGCCGGGCTGTTTGTGGGCAAGGACGTCATTGGGTTGGAGTCAATGGATACTTACAGTGGATTTAACACAGAAGAGAAATTCACATTCGGACCAGGCATCTGTGTAGGAATGTCAAACTCGACACATGGAAGGCAGCGTCGCCTGAACAATTGAATTTTTCTGAGACAAGAAACTTTGTTTGATTTTTTTCCTAGACTTGTAGATAGATAGATAGATAGATAGATAGATAGATAGATAGATAGATAGATAGATAGATAGATAGATAGATAGATAGATATTTTAGTATACCGCATATCTTCTAGTAGTGGCCGGCTTCTTATTGACGCCCGTTTCCAATAAACGCCGGGTCTGAAGAGATGGCGCGACAAATAGACGTTGGCCTCTAATAGTAGCCGGTCTCCTTTAAGCTCCGGTCTGTAGTAAACGCCGATCTCCAATGACCCACTGCCTTTTCCGTACGCTAATCCTCTTTTTGTACCACCTGGGCTACCGCCCTCCTGCAGTGAATCATACAGTAAGTACCTTTTCGTGTCAAAAATGTTTTGTCGTTGGATGCTAGCTGATGTTGTTTGGAACAAGCCACCAAAAAAAAGACAAGCTTCGAGAGTTGTATGATAACTGGACGGCAGGGGAAGAAGATAAGGGGTTTACAGCTGGCAGAAATTTGAAAGTGCTGGCACTACGTTTGTTAGTAACGTGGATAATATCAACTTGGCAAAAAATCACCCCAGAAATGATAAGAAAATCCTTCAAGGATTGTGGAATCATCAATGCATGCGATGGATCTGAGGACCATCTTATCCACTGCTTTAAGGAGGGCCAGTCATGCCATGCTGGGAGTGTAAAACTGATTACTGCGTGACAACAAGCAATGGGAGTACCTGTATTGCCATCACAAGAAGAGGAAGATGAAGAAGAACTCGCAAATAACGAAGCAATCATTACCTATTCAGATGACGAGTAGATGGTAAGTACTGTACTTTATTGTATCTTATCCAGTCTCATGTCGTAATGTATACGTATATGCGTGAGTCTGGAGCTTATTGCATTTCCTTATGTTCCGCAGGGGACTTGTCGAGCTGATGAGCGCTTTCGTGCGAAATTCGGACTGGTGCAGGCCAGTGCTGGTGGCATCATTGGCAAGAAAGTTGACGTCTACCGTACCTGTTTTCCATGCTTACGGTAATACCGTATACTGCTTTAATAAGACCGTACTGCTGTACTGATAATTTCATTAAATCCTGAAATGTTCATCCGGTGTTGTTGCTTACATTTTGTGACCGCAAATACGGTACCACACTGTATTTTACTGCCAAATGAACCCCGTTTACCCATCACCATTCCGTCTGCACGGCGAATAATAGCCGGTCTCCAACAACCGCCGGTCTCTTTTAAACGCCGGGCCGTCCGAATAATTTTTTGAATAAACGCCAGGGCTACTATTGGAAGATATACGGTAGTAGGCAAGACAGATAGATAGATAGATATGTAAGGCACTATATAATAGATAGATAGACAGACAGACAGATATGTAAGGCACTATATAATAGATAGATAGATAGATATGTAAGGCACTATATGATAGATAGATAGATAGATAGATAGATAGATAGATGTGAAAGGTACTATATGATAGATAGATAGATAGATAGATATGTAAGGCACTATATAATAGATAGATAGATATGTAAGGCACTATATAACAGATAGATAGATAGATAGATAGATAGATAGATAGATAGATAGATAGATAGATAGATAGATAGATAGATAGTGTCACACACGTGATGCACGGGAGGCAGCTAAAGGGCTTGAAAGATGGTAATCCTGTGCTGGACCAGAGGGTGGCAGTGTGCACTAACTCACTCTCTTTTTTTCTTCTGCAGACCACAAAAGGGAAGTTCCACCTGGGCCCAATGACGTCCTTGCGGTTCCGGGCCCGATGACGTCACTTTCTCCACCCAACTTTAAAAACGCCATTTTGTTACCAATGAATCAGTTTTGTTTTAGACTCAACTCTGTAAAGACCTATTGATGATTTTTTCCACTTTATTCAGCCAAATAGATAGATAGATAGATAGATAGATAGATAGATAGATAGATAGATAGATAGATAGATAGATAGATAGATAGATAGATAGATAGATACTTTATTAATCCCATGTGTTCTTCTGTTTTGATGGAGGGGTACCAACAAATTTGTCCACGTCTGTAATAACAAAACACAAAATAAATATTGCATATCCATCCATCCATTATCCAGCTCCCTATATCCTAACTACAGGGTCATGGGGGTCCGCTGGAGCCAATCCCAGCCAACACAGGGTGCAAGGCAGGAACCAAACCCCGGGCAGGGCGCCAGCCCACCACAGGTGCATATACAGTACATTCGGCCTTTTAATATGACTCACCTAATTCCTCACTGATGTTTCAGAACTCACATAATCAGTTCAGCTGAGCTCACCTGATTGTACTCAAATTGAATCAAATTTTATTTGTCACAATTATACAGGTACTTCCTACAGAATGCAGTGACATACGTATGTTTGTGGGATCCCAGTACTCCGGTGGACATGATTTATTTTACATTCATTCTGCAGATCTATGGTTTACAGCTACCCTGTATCTTTTGGATGGTTTTGACATTTATTATTTTTTTGGCTTATCCATAGCTTGGGATGCCTCGGGACATTTTTCCCAATCTATTTGTAGTAAATTTGACTGTTTGTGATTAATGTAATGGTAAAGCTGTTTTTTCTGTTTCTGTTCTGTTAGACTATCCATGCATAGAATTAGCATGCAAGTCCCATTAAACGAAAGTCTGCAATGTGCACTTTAATCACATCCGAGTAGTTCGATTTGTAGTTTTAAACTGTGAAACAGAGGAGTAAATTAAGGAAAAGCATGTCTTTGTCCCAAACATTATGGAGGTTACTGTATCTATCTTGTGGTGAGCGGCTGGGGGTGATACCCAGCCGGGTGACCTGGAAGGACTGGAAGAGGGACTACACCTTCCCTAGGAGCCACCCTGGTTGGTATGGGAACCACGGGAACAGAACATGGAAGCTCAACCCTGTAGGAGCCCGTGGTCACCGCCGGGGGGCACCCAGATGCCTGAAGAGCCCTGGATGTCAGCATTTTTGCCACACCCGGAAGTGCTGGTAGAAGGATTACCAGGGACACCCGGAGTGCTACCGAGTGCTGAACCGGCACTTCTGCCACACCAGGAAGTGCCGGAGAAAGTTCATCGGGAGGCACCTGGAGTACATCCGGGTGAACGTAAAAGGGGCCGCCTCCCTCCATTTGGGAGCTGGAGCATATATGAACTTGTCGTTAGCAGTGCTAGCTGCTCTTTCTCCCCTTCCTGTCAGTTGTAATCAACATGTCGGAGCAGGAGGTACACAGTAGTGCTGCACAGCACATTATTATTCCATTTTTGACAAATGAAGGAGTCATTCCATCTCAGATCTGGTTGAGACTTTGGGGATGAGTGTCTGTCTCTCTCTCAGTCTCGAGTGTATGATTGGTGCAAGTCATTCAGAGAGGGACAATCATCTCTTCAGTCCACTTAAGGAATTTTTAGGAGGGAAGAAATTCAAGTCGAATGACGCTGTGCAAGAATGGAACAACATGCAGTCCAAAGACTTCTGCTCTTCTGGGATTAAGAAGCTTCCTGAGCGCTTGAACAAGTGTATTGAAGTGGGCGGAGACTACATAGAAAAACCGAGTGCAAGTCGTTTCATTGTATTCAATCAATAAAGCATAGCTCATAAATTCCTGTTTATATTTGAACACGGTGGACATTAAGCCAAACCATCAGGGTACACCTTACTCTTTTTGGAAGATGCTCATGGATCTTTGATGACCACAGAGAGTCAGACCCTTGGCTTGTCATCTCTCATCTGAAGGATGGTGCCCTTTTTACAGCATAGTGTCCTTGTCACTGCACTGGGGCATTAGGACCCACACACAGACCACTGGGTAAGTGCCCCCTGCTGGCCTCACCAACACCTCTTTCAGCAGCAACCCAAAGTTTCTTGGCTGGTCTCCCATCCAAGTACCGCCCAGGCCCAAACACGCTGAGCTTCAGGGGGTTTACTTGTTCTGAAGTGCAGGTGGCATGGCGTGTTGGTACCATCCCTTCACAGCCACCATCTACTCTTTTGCAGATGGATAACAACACAGCAAGTTCCAAAGCACACATCCTCTCGGACTGTTTTTGTTATAATGACAAAGTCCTGCACGCTTACCACTGGGGTAACGTGTCACAGCTCAAGGAGCCCCGCAGAACTCTGGATTAAACTGCAGATGCACGTCTGAGTTACTCCTAGTGGCTCAACATTCTCAGACCTGTTTAATCCAGTTGAGTGGTGGTGGGAGTGGAGGCTAACCATCACCTGGCCCCCCACTTCCACACTCGCACAGCGGGTCTCGCATTTGCTTGACCTAACCTGGAGAACTGAAAAAAAAAAACCCCTGCAGAGACGTGGAGACCATGCAAGTGCCACACAGACAGCAAGTGGCTGGGAAATCCGAAAGCAGAACTCAGGATCTGTGAGGCAGCGGCTTTACCTGTTAGCTGATGATCCTGTGCAGCAGGGTGGCCTTCCTGCTGTTGTAAAGCATCTTTTTTAATGGTCGTCGATGTGAAATTTCAGCCTGATGGAAACCTCAGAACAAAAAAAAGTGCAACGTGAACGCATTATTTGGGGGAGGGGCCACATTTCTGGAGATTTCTGTTGCTGTAGCGACGCTGGACAAGGCGCGCACCTCACCGACGGGGCAGGTTAGGGTGTAAATCTATCTACGCAGATAATGACTGCGATCAGGAATCATTTCACATGCACCTCAGAACAAAAGTGGGCTCACATCAAAGGGTTCAAATGCAGCTGTTCTTGTTATTATGCCATTTAGCTCCAGGGGTATAATTCTTTCCAGACTGACCAAAGGATTCAGAGGGAAAAAGGATTACTAATGTCGGTGAGAAAGACACCAAAATCAAGACGTTTGGAAAAAGAGAGAAAAGGGAAACAAAAAAGACACCCATCAAGAGAAGAGACACGACGCTGTTTAGATCTGCCCTTGAGAACTGAGCAGAATGTGACCAGAATGTGCAGAAATATTGGAAATAAGAACAAGCGTTCAACACTAGGGCATTATATCATGGATAGGTAGATAGATGTGAAAGGCACTATATAAAAAATAGATAGAATGATAAATAGAGAGACATGAAAGACACTATATAAAAGATAGACAGATAGATAGCAATGAAAGGCACTATATAATAGATAGATAGATAGATAGATAGATAGATAGATAGATAGATAGATAGATAGATAGATATGAAAGGCACTATATGATAGATAGATAGATAGATAGATAGGATAGATAGATAGATAGATAGATGAAAGACAGAAAGGCACTATATAGATAGATAGATAGATAGAAAGATAGATAGATAGATAGATAGATAGATAGATAGATATGTAAGGCACTATATAATAGATAGATAGATAGATAGATAGATAGATAGATAGATAGATAGATAGATAGATAATGTAAGGCACTTTATAATAGATAGATAAGAGAAGCATTAAATCATAAACAGACATACAAAAGAATATTTAAATTATCATAAATGAATCAGATAATATACAGAAAATTACAAAAAAACCCAGCAAACTAAGCATTCAATAATCAATTAGTACTGTATTTGAAGAAATACAACCTCATTATTTAATTCATAAAATACACAATTCCTATTCTATCCAAATTCATTTAAGGGAAGCATTTGTGATACCCCAAAACTTTGACTTTCTTCCCAGTACACCACACATCTCCAGCAAATTAGCACACAGTTTAAAACAAATAATACGCATTAAATGCTCCTTTTCCAATCTAAACATTACTGTATATTATTTTAATTTAACAGGAAGATATGAATATATAATTAAACTCT
Organism: Polypterus senegalus; assembly: GCF_016835505.1. Lineage (NCBI taxonomy): Eukaryota > Metazoa > Chordata > Cladistia > Polypteriformes > Polypteridae > Polypterus > Polypterus senegalus. The sequence continues at coordinate 20,760,325 of NC_053160.1, forward strand.
TTTAATACTTCAAAAACTCCACAAATTATAGCAAATGTTCAAAACGTTTTGCATGGTTGTAAATTAACTTTAATTATCCTTAAACAATGGAGCACAGCACCTTCTTCATGCCACACACTTTTTAACATTGCATTATAATAAACAAATCCTAACTTTATTCTTTATTCACCTTGAAAATAAAATTCTATCATCAGGTAGTTGGCTAGTCTGGTTATCATTAGTTGGATTAGATTAAAATCATCAGCTTTGCTTGACCAAAATAATAGAGCTGAGAGTCTGTAATTTAACATAATCTTTATTTAGGGACCTGTTATTTCATTTCAGATATAAACGTCTCTTCCTGAAGAGGGCAGTAGCACACTTGATTAACCCCAATTGATTCATTTGGTGATATCTCAACTTAAAGGCTCACTGAAATTGATTTTGACCATTTTGATTGGTTTAAAGACTAATTATTATTATTTTCATCATTATTATCATTTTTAATGGCTGGTAGCACTGCTACCTGGCAGATCCTCCCTGCATGTTCACAGGTTCTCTTTGTGTCTTCATGGGTTTCCCTCCAGGTGCTCCAGTTTCAGCACTCAGTCCAAAGACATGCAAGTCAGTTGGATTGGTGATACTAACTTGCCATGGTGTATGGTTGGTGTGTGTGTGTGTGTGTGTGTGTTTTTTCCCTGTGATGGACTGGCACCCTGTCCAGGGTCTGTTTCTACCTTATACACTGTGTTATCTAAGATAGGCTCCGACACTCCCGTGACCCTGTTCAGGAATAAGCAATTTAGAAAATGACTAGAAATATTAATAAAAATGTGGGGCTCCAAGACTAGTGTTGTGCTGGTGATGACCGGGGCTTTTGGTACGAATGACAACAATTTCTATATAGTGCAAACCAGACAAAGAATGTCTCAGTGGGCTTTGACAGACCCTGTTTAATGAACATTCCTAGCATCTTGACTCTCTAAGAAGACAAGAAAAAGACTCGAAAAAAAGGCTTGCAGGAAAAAAGGAAGAAATCTTGGGAAGGGCAAGGTGGGCTGGGCGTGCAATGTTGTGTCAAAAAATAGGGGAATGGAGTAAAATACAAGATAAGACAACAGAATGCAAGTAGGTCTCTTCTCAGAGCTAGTTGACTGTTATAGTTTTTGGTCTCATATTAAATGAGTGCATCAAAAAACACAGTTTATCACTCAGATGTCTGTGATGGACTGAGCTGGAAAGGATCTGCAGATCTATTGATAGAAGACTTCTGCTGGTTTTGGCAATCGCGCTGGTCTTTGGCACACACTAGCAGGAGGGCAGGCTGGCATGCCCTAGAAAGACCTCAGGCTGCGGATTTGAGAAGAAAGACAGAATGTGTTAACAACAGCTAAGATGACCATTCTTTCCATAATATTGTTATTAATGAGTGGAAAGAGATTCAAGAAAAATCTGCCGGAGCTGCCAGGACACCATGCAGCCCAACAAGGGCAGCAGATGACACTTATGCTCACATTCGCCACAAAGTGCTGGGTTCAGCCTTAGATCGGTGGTCCTCCTTGGTGATCAGCAAATTATATAATAATAATAATAATAAAAGTGTTTTTTTAGTGAGGATCATATAATAATAATAATAATAATGAAGATGATGACGAAAATGGTTTTCCTAGTAAGGTTCATAGTATAATAATAATAATAATAATAATATAATAATAATAATAATAATAATAATAATAATAATAATAATGATAATAATAATAATAATAATAATGTAAATGGTTTTCCTAGTAATGGGCATAGTATAATAATAATAACAATAATAATAATAATAATAATAATGTAAATGGTTTTTCTAGTGAGGATCATAGTATAATAATAATAATAATAATGTAAATGCTTTTCCTATTGAGGGTCATAGTATAATAATAATAATAATATAAATACTTTTCCTAGTGAGGGTCATAGTATCATAATAATAATATTAATAATAATAATAATAATGAAGATGATGATGAAAATGGTTTTCCTATTTTTTTTTCTCCGGCCGTCTGGAGTTTTTTTTTGTTTGTTTTTTCTGTCCTCCCTGGCCATCGGACCTTACTCTTATTCTATGTTAATTAATGTTGACTTATTTTATTTTCTTACTGTGTCTCTTATTTTTCTATTCTTCATTTTGTAAAGCACTTTGAGCTACATTTCTTGTATGAAAATGTGCTATATAAATAAATGTTGTTGTTGTTGTTATTGAGGGTCATAGTATATAATAATAATAATAATAATAATAATAATAATAATAATAATAATGTAAATGCTTTTCCTATTGAGGGTCATAGTATTATCATAATAATAATAATATAAATGGTTTTCCTAGTGAGGGTCATAGTATCATAATAATAGTAATAATAAAGGTAGTAATTCTGAACTTAAAAAGAAATGTGTGAAATAATGAGTAGAACCCAAACATTGTAGTCTATCTAGTGTAATGCTCCTAAACTATGACCAAGACAAAGGTGCTACTTGAAATATACAGTAAGTATCTCGATCATTAAGTGAGCGTGTTGTGTGTTGCGGGTACTTTGATGTTCCCCATGTGCTGTTTTTTTCAATGCAGGTTTCTTGAAGCTCTTCCAGGTGTTTCACCACCACTGAATCAGCACATGCATGAAGTTCCTCACTTCACAAGCCATTCTACTAAAGTGTTATTAATAATATTCTTCCCAGTTCACTTGTATTTACGTCCACACATCATAAAGTTGTATTGCTTTCGCGGTGCTGTGGCTTGGTGGTTCAAGCAGCTCCAGGGTCTTCAGCGAATATAAATCACCCCTTCCATTCTCAGAGTGGTTTAATCCAGTTCAGGGTCAAGGAGGGTGGAGCCTATCCAGGCAGCATCGAGTGAATGGCAGGGACACTGGACAGCACCCCCAGTCAGTCACATGGCCCACTCACTCACCTACACATGGCCAGTTTAGAGTTACTATTTAACCAAACACACAGTTTTAGTGCATGAGAACGTTTTCCAGAGGTGATTTATTTAACAATGTTTTTTGTAAAAATACATGTGTTTGGGACGTTGTGAACATGCGACTGGACGACTTGACATGTGGATTATGCAGGAAGGGTGGCAGAGAGTTTTTCTTGGACTTTCTGATATTGTTTGTTGTTGTCCAGGGTTGGTCGTCAACTGGGCAGGCGCCACCATCCCTCAAAGGCACAGATCATAATGGGGGGAATCAATCCGCAAGGGTTAGCTACTGAATAGCTGGCTGGCACACTAATAAGCTTGGCCTAGGGTGCAAAATCACCTAACACTGGCACTGGTTATCAGAGAGCCCTATCTAAAGTTGCTGTCTCCATTATGCATGAAAACATGAGATTAGTTTTTTCTCAGGCATCACTGCAAACTACATGGGGGAAGTCAGTCAGTCATTTTCAAACCCGCTTAGTCCTGAACAGGATGGCAGGGGGTGCTGGAGCCTATCCCACCCAGCATAGAGTGCAAGGCAGGAACAAACCCAGGACAGTCCCATTACTGGATGAACACACACACACTAGTGAATGAACAAACTTCTTTTGTACTTGTCTTGGTCCCTGAATAAACGTACTCGTTCACTGACATTTAAGAACGAATCTTTTTGAGTCATGCACAGTGTGTGTTACGTTTTATATTGAGTTCTGCAATCGTCCAGAGCTGTCATCGTAACTTCACTTAAATGGCTGCCATCTTCGGGAATTAGCCTATCAGTAAACTGTTACAGCAAAAGGTCATGACGACAACTAGCCAATGACTGACTTGGCAGATGACACCAAGCACCGCCCATTGATCGGTTCACTCTGACTGCGTGACTGCTAACTGACTGACTGAACCAGTACGCCCCCTAGTGATCTGGAGAGCCACTGCAAGTTCATTCACGTCCTGCAGACAAGAGACTCGCAGTACTGTACACTGAACTAGTTCACTGACAGAATGGAGGAACGAACTGCCATCGCAGTACAATGAACTGAATCGCAGTTCAGTTCACTTCTTCTTATATAATACGCTACCGTGGCTGTGCGTCTGTCTGTCCAGGATTTTAAATCGCCTGCAGCTCAAAAATCATTTGACCTGAAATTTGGTGCACAAATACTACGTGACGTCTACTGTCCGCTTTTGGGGTGATGATTGACCTCCAAGGTTATTCCTCTTTTAATTTTTATTTTATTTTAGTGTTGCGCAGCAGGGCGGCTGTGTGGCACATGTTTACGGGCGCCGTTCTCATCCCTACCACCTTCACCGTCACTTCCTCTTCATATGTTAAATCATTCTTGAGGCAGATTGAAGACTTAAGTGCCAGCTTAAGTGAAAAATTAAGGAAAATGTACTAAGTAATTGCAACACAAAAACTGACTCGATCAGTTTTAACACGAAAAGATGCCAACAGAAGAAGAGAAGCAGTGGGCTGCTAGGGTGGAGAAAAGAAGAGCTGCTCAGGAAGCAACAAGCGCATCAACCTCTGAGCAAACAAATGTTCAACGTACAGAGAAAGAGGAGGAAAACTAGGAAGGCTCAAGTCAAGTGTGTAACGTGTGGTGAGCTGTTACTAGTATGATATATGTGTGGTAGACTGCATCAGACAGAATGGGATATAAAATTGAAAAAAAATTATTTAGTCAGATTTTAGTGTTGCCCTGTGGTGGGCTGGCGCCCTGCCCGGGGTTTGTTGCCTGCCTTGTGCCCTGTGATGGCTGGGATTGGCACCAGCAGACCCCTGTGACCCTGTAGTTAGGATATAGCGGGTTGGATAATGGATGGATGGATGGATGGATGGATTTTAGCGTTCTCACAGTTTTATCGTGATGTGTGCGCTATTAGTTTGTACAATTGTTTTTTTTTTCTATTTATTGTTGAAGTATTTACTGTCAAAATTCAATAAAGAGTATTATTATTATTATTAATATTATTATTATGTGTGAATTACGTATTTTCTCGCTTGCTTTTTATATTGTTTGGTGGTTAAGGTTGCTACTCAGTTATAAAACTATTCCAGATTTTATAGCTTGTTGCTGTTTTTAAAGTGAACAAATCAGTGATTCAAAGATTCAAATCATTTTGGCAAACTGAATCGAATCACTAAAAAGATCCATTTTGAACATCTCTAATACACACACACACACACACACCAGGGTCAATTTAGCTTTGCCAATCCACCTGACCTGCACAGCTTTGGATTGTGGGATGAAATTCACACAGACACGGGATGAACATGCAAACTCCACGCAGGGAGGACCAAACAGTGATGCCAACCCTTGGACTCCTTACTGTGAGTTAGCAGCGCCACCGTGCCTCACACGCGAGGTAAGTCACATATTAAAAAATATCATTTGGCAATTTTATTGAGTATCATTCATTTGTCATTTATTCAGTTGTCCATGCTCCAAGCTCATTTATTTTTCAGTTTCACTTTTTTAGGAAACTTACAGCTTACCCAGAAGAATCATACAACAAACCTGGGGTGTAGATGGAGATAGATAGAAAGATAGATAGATAGATAGATAGATAGATAGATAGATAGATAGATAGATAGATAGATAGATATGTAAGGCACTATAAAATAGATAGATAGATAGATAGATATGTAAGGCACTATATAGATAGATAGATAGATAGATAGATAGATAGATAGATAGATATGTAAGGCACTATATAATAGATAGATAGATAGATAGATAGATAGATAGATAGATAGATAGATAGATAGATAGATAGATAGATATGTAAGGCACAATATAATAGATAGATAGATAGATAGATAGATAGATAGATAGATAGATAGATAGATAGATATGTAAGGCACAATATAATAGATAGATAGATAGTGTCAGGGATGCCAGGGGCTATGACCCGGCCGGGACGCCAGGAGGGACGGAAGAGGGTCAGAGCCGGCCTGACCACGTGGGGTTCGCCTTCCGGGTTGCTTTGGTAGCCACGGGTCAAGGGCTTGGAAGCTCTTCCTGTAGGGTCCCGTGGCCACCGCCAGGAGCGCCCAATGCCTTGGGATTTGTTTCCCCAGCACTCCTGCCACACCAGGAAGTGCTGGGGAAGACTTTGGGCGGTGCCCGGGAGCAGCCGGGAGGACAGTCGACACTTCCGCCACGCTGGGCGTGGCAGAAGATTGCCGGAACACCTGGGGCTCATCCGGGTCCTCCATAAAGGGGCCGTCTCCGTCATTCAGAGCTGGAGTCGGGTGGAAGGAGGACGAAGCAGTGGAGAGTGAGGCGGCCCGAAGAAAGGCATTGTGGCCAGGACATTGAGTGTTTGGGGTTTTGTGCACGTGACGGGTCTTTGTGACCAAGGAACTGGGTCTTTGTGACCAATGGACTGGGGTCTTGGTGACCAAAATAATTGTAAATATTCTGTAAATAAACGTGTGGTGGTGTGATAACAACATGTCCGCCTGTCTGTGCCCGGTGCCGTTCACAATAGATAGATAGATAGATAGATATTGTTCATACAGTGCTGTTGCTGATAACTGCTCCATTTTGGGCTTCTTTATATTACTTATATTTTTTCGCACTGGTTTGCTAGACTTTATGTCTGAATGAGAAGACTTCAAGTCAGTACCCAAGGATTTTCCGGTACTGAATGAGTCCAGCCTTCATCTCAGGTCACTGGATAGCGTCCATGTCTCACAACCATATAGCAAGACAGGAAGCACCAGGACTCTATAGACTTGGACCTTCGTCCTTTTGCATAGATATTGGGAGCACCACACACCCCTTTCCAGCCACCCCATGCTCTCCCAATCCGTCTACTGACTTCACAGGAAGCGTCACCAGAGACATGAATGTCACTGCTGAGGTAAGTAAACCTCCCAACAAGGTTGACATTCTCTCTGCAGACAGACACACTACTGATGGCCGTGCCCAAGAGGTCATTAAAAGTCTGGATCTTGGTTTTTATCAGGACACTCGCAAGCCAAGACACTCAGACTCCAAAAATGGGAAAAAAAAGAGATAAAATGTCAAAATTCCAAAATACAGAGAGGAGTCTCACAAGACTGAGTCTAACATTGGACTGCTGGTAACTAGATGAACGGTGCTTATATTAGGACTCAGACAGGAAGGGGCAGAACCGATGGGTGGGAGTGATGTCAGACAGAGTAGCTAATGCGAGGATCTTCGGGAGGAACCGGAAATGAGGTGGAAGAAACCGGAAGTGGGGTTTCAGGAAGTCTTCTTCTGTGGATCTGCAGATATCTCTAACTGGATTCACCCTTTACTCAGTTAAGCCCTTTGACTGCCTCCCAATCGTACGGGTGTGTGACACGGGACATATCAAAGAGTATTTAAAGAGTATCTTTAGATAAAGGTGAATGAAAATTTGCCAATTCTAGCAGTCAATGACATCTACTAGGAGAAAGTTTTTCCCACTCCTCCATGCAGAATTCCTTTAGCTGTGTGATGTTTTTAGGGGTGTCTTACAGACATGGCCCATTTCAGATCCCCCCCTCATCATCTGTATGGGGTCTGACTTGGCTTGGCCATTCCAGAACACTCCATTTCCCCCTTTTTTTTAGCTATTCTTTGGTGGATTTATTGGTATATTGAGGGTCATTGTCATGTTCAATGTCAAGGTCTTCTGACAGATGGTTTCACATTATCCTCAAACATATTCTGGTACAATGAAGAACTTTTAGTGGATTCTTTGGTGCCCTGTCTAGGCCCTGATACAGCAAATCTGCTCAAAACTATAACATTTCCACCAGTCATGCAGGTATCAGGGTCTTCTGGTCAAATGTTGCCTTTGGTTTTTGTCAAATGTGTCTTCTGGTACTGTGGCCGGACAAATAACTCTGTCTTTCCCTGTCCAGAGTACGTCATTCCAGAAGTGCTGGTAATTGGCTGGGTGTTCATAGATCAGCCATTCATCTTGCCCGGAAGTTCTTTCTAGTTTCTTCCTGGCACAGCACTCATGCGGATTTCATTTGTGCAGCCTCTTCTTAATGGTGGACTCATTTACTTTGTCAACAACAGTGGCACGAGCTTCCTGTAGGTTATGTGATGAAATTCTGGGCCTCCTAGAGACTTCTGAATTCTGATCTTGGGCTGAGCTTGCTGGGATGGCTTGGCTTCAACAAGACGAGAGTTGTTTAAAATCTTCTCCACTTGTAGATGATCTCCCAGACAAATGGAATTGTTCATTTCCAATCGTTTAAAGATCATAGGCATGTTCAACCCCCTTTCTGGAGGCCTCATAACAGTGGTGGTAACCAAGGGTGTAGTACCGAACTCTGGGCCCTATATATAAGCAGTCTCTGTGGTCCATGTCTGTCACACAGCTTTTTCATTCCAGGCTTTGAGGGTCCCCACCCACCACCACTGGGCCCTGGATAATCAATATCCTTTTTCCCCCCACTATGACACAACAAAAAAGAGCAAAGCACCTCATCTGGAGTACCGTGTGCCATTTTGGTATCCAGGCTACAAAAAAGGACATAGCAGCACTAGAAAAGGTCCAGAGAAGAGCATCCAGGTTGATTCTGGAGCTACAGGGGATGAGATATGAGGAAAGATTCAAAGAGCTGGCCCTTTAAAGGAGATGAAGAGGAGACCTGACTGAAGTGTTTAAAATTATCAAGAGAATTAGTCCAGTGGATCGAGGCTGTGACTTTAAAATGAGTTCATCAAGAACACGGGGACACAGTTGGAAACTTGTTAAGGGTAAATTTCACATAAACATTAGGAAGGTTTTCTTTACACAAAGAACCGCAGAAACATGGAATAAGAGACCCAGTAGTGTGGGAGACAGTAGGACTTTAGGGCCTTTCAAAACTCAACTTGATGTTTTTTTTAGAAGAAGATACAGTAGGACTGGTGAGCTTTGTTAGACTGAATGGCCTGTTCTCTTTTACATTGTTCTAATGTTCAAAGCAAATTAAACAGTGAAGGCTTAAATAAAAGTGATTCAGACAAGGTCCACTCTAATCAAGTTCTAATCATTTGCACCTGATCTGGAACACCTGACGGTAATTTTAAGGTAGTTATAAATGAATGGGGTGTCCTTACTCTTCAAACATGCAAAATATCTGTATTGTGTTAGCCATTATGGAAGTAGTGAGAAGTCAAGCAAAATGACACCTTTTATTGGCTACCGAAAAAGATTACAATAAGCAAGCTTTCGAGGCAACAAAGGCCCCTCCTTCAGGTAGGATGTAGTGACTACATTGTAATGATTCCATCTCGCCTGAAGAAGGGGTCTGAGTTGCTTCAATAGCTTGCTTATTGTAATCTTTCTAGTATGCCAATAAAAGGTGTCATTTTGCTTGGCTTCTCACTACAAGCAAAATGTGTCTGTTTATTTAACTTATACCATGGATGACAAAATGTAAATGTTTGTTATATCACCTTTATCTATAGATATGAAGATCAGACGTTGAGGTCTGCATACATATTTAAAAAAAAAAACACCATGGGGTGTACTTACTTTTTCACTTTTTTACTTCTGTACATCAATTATGATGAGAGTACGGCATCAGATGAGGATTCATGAATAGACGAACACTTTGAAATAAATTTAGCTCAATTATAAATGAGAGGACAAACTCAAAAAAAAAAAAAAAAGACCGGGAGGAGCTTGGAAAAGACCTGCCACCAAGAGCAGAGAACAAAGGGCCCAGCAAATGAACGGAATGAGCCGTCGAGGGCCGCAGACAGAACTCGGAGCTCATTAAACGTGTTAGTAACGGCAATTAGCTTGCGGTTTTTTTAAACGAAGCCGCGGTGTTCTACACACTCGACGCGTTCCTAACGCACTCTGCTTCTTTGTTAAAACGCCTGCAGCCGTTTAGCTGCGTCTCTGAGGGGATTCCTGCTCTTGTGAAACTTAATATTACATATCGGCTATTTATATTTGAATCAGATTTGAAAAATATCTACGGGCACATCAGTGCTCCACAGCACACCACTTCTATATTTCTCAGAAATATTTTGATGACTTTACTAAATTTAAATGTGCAGAAAGATGAACCAAATGTATAATTAGCAAAGGGTATCAGTAAAATATGATACATTTGGAGACAAATTAGCCGCCTAGGCATCAGGCATCACACAACTAAGTAAAAAGTATGTGTCTCGATTTCAAAATGTTTAATAAAAGAATAACATGCGGCATTTGATAGGCTTGTGAACAAAAATGTTAAAAATGATAAGTCGCTCACAACTGGCTTATTCTTATTTTAGTTCTATTAGGCATTATCAAATACGACATGAGAATGTGGAGTTAAAAAAAGACAAAATCTCACCAGTTTGAAATGATGACGAGCATTAAAGAAGAACGGGACACGAAAAGCCTAAGTGTTTTCTCAGAAAGTAATAAAACACACAAACACACACCCGCGCGCACATTGAAAAGAGAAGTAAGGGGTAACGGAAGGATGTGACGTGTCCCTGAGGAGTACTCACTTGGGGTCCGCGGCATTCTGGCTCCTGTAGTCTTTGTCCGCATTCGTTCTGTCTGTCCGTTCGTCCGTAAGACCCTCTCACTACCTTACTTACTAATGGTGCGCTTTCGACAGGAGCCGACAGACACTTTTATAAATAAATGAAGGGAAAGCAAACGAAATTCGTAATAAACTAAACACAAAAAACGAACCCGTTGCTCCTTCGAACGAAATGACAATAAAAGTGTCAATTGTCACCTTCTGTTTGCCAAACAGAGGCTTCAGCTCCCCGCAGTCCATTTCGTTTATATTCAATGTGCAATTATGTGCGTTTCAGAATAATTCATTTTATTCCGTTTAAAAATGTTACAGTTAAAAAAAAATCATAAATTTGTTGAGAAATGCGAGTCGGGAAACGAATGAGTCGCACAACACGGAAATCAAGCCGCGTTGAACTAAAGCAACGGCAGGGAAATTTAGCTGGACTACCAGCGGAGAGGACCGCGGCTTTAATGCTTTCTTGAACTTTTCGTTTTAAAACGGATCTTCCAACTCTTAATGCGAATTTATTGTCATTTGTGAGTAATATGTTTAATACGTTCTAACGGCAGTATTTATAGGTAATGATCTAATAGCATTTTGACAATAACTTGAAAACCGCGTTTATTTAGAAACATTACATCTATCTATCTATCTATCTATCTATCTATCTATCTATCTATCTATCTATCTATCTATCTATCTATCTATCTATCACTTTATATAGTGATATAAACCAACTTAGGTATAAATTAATTTTTTTTATGTTTTATAGAAAATTAACGTTTAGTGATAAAACGAGCATAAAACGCGTGTTTAATTTGTAAATGCCTTTTATATGTGTTGTTTTTTAGCTTCTGTTAAAATGACTGCAGTGGTAATATAATTGTGAATGAACGTCTGCTTAAAAATAGAATGAAATCGTTGCAGTGTTTTTTTCTCTCTTTTATATACAAGTAGTGCCATTCAAATCTATCTATCTATCTATCTATCTATCTATCTATCTATCTATCTATTATTATTATATAGTGCCTTTTCTATCTATCTATCTATCTATCTATCTATCTATCTATCTATCTATCTATCTATCTGCCTATCCTGCCAACTATACTAACATTAAATTCTATCTATCTATCTATCTATCTATCTATCTATCTATCTATCTATCTATCTATCTGTCTGTTATTATTATTATATAGTGCCTTTTCTATCTATCTATCTATCTATCTATCATATAGTGCCCTTTCTGTCCTTCCCTCCCTCGTGTTGGACACTTGTTTTATCTTTAAGAAAGCCATGTATTGTAAGCTTATTTCTATGCTGAAAAAAACAGAAAAGTAAATTACAAACAAAACGCTTCGGTTGAATCGCCTTGTGATATGTACAACATACCGCAAATATTTTATATCTGTAAACCACACAAATTGTTTTAGATTTATTCATTATGTTGTGTGTATACAGTATATATATATACTGTAATGTAATAATAAAATCATTTTAAATGATTTTAATGAGAAACATAAAATGCAAATATATTTATAATAGTTTATTGCTATAATTATTATATTAGTAGTACCAGAATTGCTCGTAGTATTAACAACATTAATAATAATTCAAATACTACTAATTCTTCTAGTAATACTATAGCTCTCAATACTTCGTCTGGAAAGGCGTATTTTAGAACTAAGTAAATGCTCTAAAGTAAGAGATGTTGTAAAACACCCAAAATAATAACAGTAATGTCAATGTGCCGTTGAAAAACTCGTTTTCATTTTCGGTGTTGTGGACATCACAGTAGGTGACCAAAATAGCGGATTGTCAAACGAAACAAACACAAAGACCCCCACCCCCCACCTCTTCTCTTCCCTTCCCAGACGATCAGCAAGGCAGCACGAGTTTGGACTGAGACGCAGGGAAAAAAAATAAAAAGCGGATAACCGATAAGGTCCAGACAGAGGCCGTCCTAGCTAACGTTTTGACTTTTTAAGTTACACTTGATGAGGCTTTGCAGCTGACCCTAGGAAGTACCCGAAAATACAAACAGCCATCACTGTCATTAAACAACCAACAAACCTGAAGATTCAGGGCGGACATTGGAGCATGCGGTGCACCTCGAAGGCGAGGAGATCCCAAGTGAAAGAGAGCACTCACTGTCCAAACCAGCGGGTATACAGACTACATTTCAACATGATGGCGATCAGTCACTTCTCCTCGGCTTTCCTGCTAAACTCTTTCAATTCTATCGACACAATTTCCTTGCTGAAAGTATCACACACTTGTCCCTTTTTTGAAAACAGAGTGACTGTTAGAAAAGTCGCTCGTTGCTTAGTTCACTGTTCCTTTTAAGTGTTTTCTGGCTTGTTTTATAATTAAAGTGTTACTGTATTTGTGTTATTTACCCATTGCAATGTAACTGGACAAACTAGATGTTTTTTTTTTTTGTAAGAATGGGAATTTGTTTTGGAAATGGTGATAAACACATAAATTATTTTTTATCTGGACTGCAATTGAAATAAATAATAATTACAAAAATAGGTTCTAGCCGTTTTTGTCAAATCCTTCAATCTTGTAGAAGTGTAAGCTATTAGAAAGAACTCTGTGTGAAATAATAATAATAATAATAATAATAATAATAATAATAATAATAATAATATGTCAGTGAACTGCCAAGAAGATTGCACTCCTCGGATGTTCCCACATACTTTGTAAAGTTCTGACCTTTGGATAATAAAACCCAACGAACCTGGTGGGTTCCCAGTAAAAATCAACCAGCACAAACTGAAATAAATAAATACATTTGATTGAAATTATGATTTTTTTTTCAATATAACTATAGTATGTCAATATATTTCCCGAAATTATTTTAAATGTAACCCAACAATTTGGTAAAAGATAATATGTATTCTTATTATTATTGTTATCATGCATTCTTCCCTCCATCTTCTTAACCCGGACAGACTCGCGGGGCAGGCGAAGAATATCCCAGCAACAAGGTTGGGACAACACCTGGATAATAATAATACTCTAATAATAACAACATGATCATATTTGTCCCCATTATATTCCATCATTTAACCTATTCATACCTTTTTCTTCACTACAGGAACATCATCATAATAATAATAATACATTCATTTCCTTGGCTGCTGGAGCCTATCCCAACAAGTTTCTGATGCAAAATAGGAACAATTCCCGGACAGTGCGCCAACCCATCACCCATTATTGCTATTATTATTATTGATTCAAATATAATTTTTTCATTATACACTTTTTGTAAAGAGGACTTCTATATATATCTTATAAAAACTACTAACTACTATTGAAATGTGCATCATGAAAGGTGTTACAATAACAATAAATGGTACATTTATTACAATTATTAGCAGCAATTATTTTATTGTTAGTATTATATTAAATGCAACATTGCAAATCATTTCGCAGACATTATAAGATATAATAATAATGGTGTATCATTAGAAAAATTCACTGTCAAATGTACAGTAAATGTCAAAATGTAAATATAACATTGCAAATTTCGTAATACCCTTAAAACAGTATTATTATCCTTCAATAAATACACGTATTTAAAAGTTAGTTAAAAAGATTTCAACATATATATAGATGTCATGTAAATGGAAAGTATATAATAAATGTTCTAATAGATAATAATGTTTGAATGCTCCAATAATAATAATTGTTATCGTCAGTGTCGTCCATCTATTAATGTATGCGTATATTTTCTTTCCGCAGCGGCTTCATTCCATAACATCGTTATCGCCATAAACTTTTTTGAATTAACTGATCCGTTTTCATCAATCCCTCCGTCTTATTTTATACGTCACACAAAAACACTTCAACAATGCGGCTGAGATTCAAGTTTTGACGATAAAAAAATGGACATTTACAAAATGTGGACGTTGAAGAGTTGGACCAAATCGAGTCGTTCTCCATCGTTCTCCGTGTCTACCTGTAACCGCGTGCACGGTTTCGTTTGAAGCGACAGTAGCGGCTGTGATGCCGCTATCTGACTCCTCCGTAGCCACTGCTCTCCCTCCGCCCCTCCCCAGCTCGCTATCCGTTGCCCCGTGTTCGTCGCCGGTCCGTGTTTGTCAGCCGCTCCGTCCCTCCCGCCCCTGTCATTATCGTGCTATCAGGTACAGTATTCTGCCAGCAGAGCTCCTTTTTTTCGCGTTGTTAAACTGTATTTCCCCGGCTGTCAGTAGACCCTGCCCTCTCTATTTATCACTCCATTGACGTGTTGTTAGCAAATGGGAGCAGAAGGGCTGATCTCTCACTGAAGAGGTCATACTGGCTTCGGCTGCCACTTGTTGCCAAAACCTTCGGGGCTTCGGGATACATCGAATTGCTGTCTTTTTTTTTTTTAAACAATTATTTAGCAGCCGGCGGAAGCGCGCTTTCAATGTACAGAGAAGAATACACCTTCATGTGATATTTGTTGGCCAGAGGGACGTACTTGTATTATTTAATAGTGCATTGCAGCCCACCGGGAAACAAGTATGGTTGATAACACCACTATAGCAACAAAATCTGCTTTGGTAAGCGTTTTATCTTTGGCTTCAGAGTTTTATTGTATATTTTCCTTTTGTGAAAAACAAAAATAAAATGTTCGGGTTTCGGAGTTAAACGGCTGCATGTGGGGTGGCCTTGCGTGTTGGGAACTTTCTGTCTGTGCTCAAAAGGCGCTTGAACGAACTTGCGGGACACTTTCTTTAAAGTTTTTTTTTTTTTAAATTAAAAGACGGACGTGTTTTTGCATCGTACGGCTCCTTTTACACGGGAGTGTCGCGAGATGCGGAAAAAATAGAGTCCCTTGAGCCGCCCGGGCTGGTGTTAACGCACGGTTCTTAAAATTCGGTTGGCACAAGTGCGGTGGTGGAGTTAATCCTACCGAACCCCTGATCGCCCCCAAAAACACACACACACTTATCTGTAAAAGCATTTCCTTTGCCCTTGCTGGCGTTAGTGTAATTTCCCCCGGAGAATGTAATTTTTTTTACATTTGTAAGCTGAATGATTTACAGGGTCAGCTTGCTTTAACGGTGGGTTATTTTTATTGGCACTGACGCGATTAAAAAAAAAAAAACTCGGCCAGCTCGTGAAAATCGCAACACTTGCTAAAGCGCAGAGCAACTTTTTTTTTCTGTTGGCTTGTTTGCACTTCGTCGCCCGCACTGTCAGTCGCACGCAGCGACCGCTCGGCTGCTCTCGCTATTTTCCTTTCCTCTTCCCTTTTGACATGTTGCTGGATTTTTGTGTTTCATTTCCCTCCTGCCTACCGCGCCGCTGCCGTCAACTCTTTTAGACAAGCAGTTTGATAATCAATCGAGTTGATCTGAGCGCCTTTATCTGTTCTCATCTTTTCCAGCAAACCGCTTTCTCCTCTGCAAATTCTCTGCCCCTCCTGGGGTCGACAGCCCCCTCTCACAGTCACTTCTCCGGCTCACAGGCTCACCCAGTCGGCGGTGGGATGAAACTAGAAGCGGTTATGGAGAACCTCCAGCGGCAGCAGGCGGCACGACTGGCGCTGGAAGAGAAGCTGCGGCAGGCGGAGAAACAGAAGGAGATCCGATCTATGGTGGAGACGCAGATCCAGCAGCAAGCCTTGGCTTTAAGGCATTACCACGAGTCCGTCCGAGGTTCATTCGCTCCGAGAGGGACGGACAGCAGTCCGGGGGCTAGTGCAGCAGACCGGCAGCAAATCCGCCCAGCGCCACCGAGGCAGATTGATCCGGACGAGTCAGATATGGACGACGAAGCCGAAGGGGACCACGAAGACGACGAAAGGGATCTGGACGAGGACGACTTAGATGACGAAGGGGCAATGGACGAGGACGTGGAAGGAGATATGTCACATTTTCGACCCCGCCACCCCGGACAAGGAGGAGCGGGTCAGTCTCCGAAGGGTTCCTCCGTGCATGTGTTGCCTAGAGTCGGACAGCCACAGTATTGTGCCCCGGGACAGTCGCCTTCTCCAAGCGGCACAGCACAGCAAGGACAATCGCAGCACCACGAGTGGACTTACGAGGAGCAGTTCAAACAGGTAGGGTGAAAATTCCGACCGGAGGGTACCCGGGGCGCTTCATTTGGGAGTTCTGTCTCACCTTTTATGTTATTACAGAAATTGTTGGAGATGCAGAAAATAACAAATCGTGCTAGCACGAAGTTTTTATGTAGACGCGGTCGAAGGTTACAAAGTCATTTGCACGTTGTCTCCTGCAAAGACCGTGGTGTGCACGGGGTGCTGTATTGCTGCATTGTCACTTTGCACTTTATTACTCTGTTCTAGCGATGACCTCGTTGGTGTTTAATCGAACAAGCCGTAATCGTGTTAACGGATATGCTGGGCGGAAATAACCATTGACTTGGTGGGGTGCAGTGTAGCACCTTTTCATAGTAGCGAGGCTTCGGGTTGTGGGGATTATCACCGTTGTACATCTGCTGTTTGGGTCTTGAAATGATTTTAAGTGAACAGTTGCATAAATCAGAAAAGCAAACGTGTGTAATGGCGGTAACAACGCTGGCTGGCATCTGTGGGATCGTTGGCGAGTACGCTGTTCAGGTGTTTAGCAGAGGGCTAATATGTACAGTACAAACCTGCCAGCCTTTATTTTGGAGATTGTCTTCCATGTTTTAGGTAGAGGGTGCACTTTTCCTTCTTTGCGTTAGAGACTTGTCCCGCAAGCGTTCGCGCTCATATTTTGTACCTGAACTGTCTTTGGGTTTGAACTGTTAGCAAAACGTCCCAGGAACGCCCTGTCCTTAAAATCTATAGCGAGGAGGATCATCATCATCATACATTCTTTATCATTTGTATATAAAACACGCCATGTGTTTTTAAATTCATTCTGATTAGCCTATTACCAAAACATGCTGTGTTTACCTTGGAAGATGTGGAGAAGTTTTGACATCAAGCAAAGGTTATTTATTTATCTTTTTCGTTAGCGCTGGCGACCCAGACAAAACGTGTATTATTACACATTATCGGGAGAGAAGGGTTTACTTTTTAAGAAAAGGTTTTGTAACATTGAACTTGGCAAAGTATGACAGTCAGGATTTGGTATTCTCTCCAAGAAGTTACAGTCAACTAAATGTATGCATAAAGGCATAGAGAAAAGAATAAAGATCTATCTATCTATCTATCTATCTATCTATCTATCTATCTATCTATCTATCTATCTATCTATCTATCTATCTATCTATCTATCATATAGTGCCTTATCTATATCTATCTATCTATCTATCTATCTATCTATCTATCTATCTATCTATCTATCTATCATATAGTGCCTTACATATCTATCTATCTATCTATCTATCTATCTATCTATCTATCTATCTATCTATCTATCTATCTATCTAGATACAAAAATGCTAGACACATATGATAGATAGACAGATAGATAGATCACTATTGTTTTAAACTAAGACAAAGTGCTAAATTAACACTTCATTATTGTATATGGGTACAGAACAAAAAAAGTAAGATAATTTAAATTTAACTCTTTCAAAATATGTATATACTGTATGTATATGAAAAGGCACAAAAGGAAGAATCAAGCAGAAGATGTGTGTATATGCACAGTAAGATGACTAGTGTTAAACTAAGGCTTAAATTGCTAAGTTAATACTTCAATTTTTACATAGGTCCTCATGAACACTTACATTTTAATTCAACATTGGGGATTTCACTGTGTGTGTGTGTGTTTCAAACAATATAAAATTATACATACATGTGTGCTTTTAAAAAGGTTGTTAAAGAGCTTTTATTTTATGCATGTAGTACATTGTACAGTTTTACCTAAAAAAGGTGGAAAAATGTTGATAATATATATATATATATAGTAGCTGATCTATCTATCTATCTATCTATCTATCTATCTATCTATCTATCTATCTATCTATCTATCTGTCTATCTATCTATCGAGTACTGGTGAAATTTGCATATAAATACATATTGATACAGATTGTTTAAGTGCCTTTTGTGCTTGCTACATATTGTACAATAAAGACAGTCAAATTCCAGCTAGATGTGTAAGTACCTTTTAATGGTATTTTAAGTAAAAGAAGCTAAGCAAAATCAAGACTGATACAGTGGTATATTTTTCAGTCTATCTTATGATGATGTTTGATATCAAATGTGTTATATGTAAAATTAAAAGCAGATAAAATGATATCTACATAAGTAATATCTTGTAAAACTGACTGTTCTAAAACTGCTATGTAAACTGAACGTTAATAGAGTTCTATCTATCTATCTATCTATCTATCTATCTATCTATCTATCTATCTATCTATCTATCTATCTATCTATCTATCTATCTATCTATTATATATATAGTATCTATCTATCTATCTATCTATCTATCTATCTATCTATCTATCTATCTATCTATCTAATCGAAAGGTCTGTTTGAAATTAATTAAGTTACCTATGCTCTTAAAAGTAAAAGCGCCAGAGTGGTTCTTCCAAGTGATGCCATAAGGGAACCATTTTTGGTTCCCGAAAGACCCATCCATGAGAAGGTTATGGAAAGAACCTTCATTTATTTAGACCCATAACAGTTTGCATGAATAACCAGGAATAGATGGCAACAGATTTGTAAATTTAAGCAAAATGCAGTTTTCATTTTATATCTTACCAAATTTGCTTTTTCAGAGTTAGTGGCTGCTTTCACTTATTTTTTGTCCACTGTCCTTAAAGTGTAGTTGTTATCTAGGCTTAAGTGTAAGCTGAAAACTGTTTGACTTGTAATACTTTTTTTTTCAAATCTGCTGTTACTTAAAAGTAAAGGGCAAGAGCAAAAGCAACAGGAGATCACTTTAATCATTAATTCCATTTCACAAGCCTCGGTGTGTATTTGAACTGATAGACAATGACGGTCAAAAATTTGTTTTTTTGAGCACATTTGGCTGCTGCTGTGCTATAAAGGTAGTTATGGCAAACCGGGACTCCATTATCAGCATGCTTTGATTCTCCCATTATGTTAGTAATTTGCTTACGTTTGAAAAAGTTAATAGCCGCATAACAACAACTGCAGCAACATTTATTTCTATTGGGCATTTTCTTACAAATGATGTAGCTCAAAATGCTTCAGAGGATGTCAAAGAAAAAGTTAGAAGAAATAGCAAAACAAATCAGAAATAGATAAGAAGAATGAGAATGACAAAGTAAGAATGAATAAATCATGTGCAGAAAATAGCGGATAAGAATTAATCAATACACACATAAATCAGATATACATGTGATAGAAAAAGTAGAGTCTTTAAAAATAGATTCATTTTTATAGTCTTTAATGAGAAGTTCGATGGTATTCTCAGTGGCCTGGGGAGGACATACAAAAATTTTAAAAACTTTATGTATTCTATCTATCTATCTATCTATCTATCTATCTATCTATCTATCTATCTATCTATCTATCTATCTATCTGCCTGTCTGTCTGTTATTTAGTGTCTTTCACATGTATCTTTATATAAATCAATAATATATTTATAAATCAGTATTAAATTGTATCTTCCACATGTATCTTTCTATCTATAAATCAATATTATATTGTCATTCATGCCTATCTATCTATCTATCTATCTATCTATCTATCTATCTATGCCCACACATACAGTATATAGTATTATATACTATATATATCTTTATTTTTATGTACCCATTTCTGGAATCAAATTAATTCAAACATACAATGCAACATATGTATAAAAAATGTATATATATATTTGCAGCTGGAGATCCATAAAGGGAGAAAATGAATCACATATCATGAAGTAGATTTTTTATATATATATTTATATGTTTTTATATTTATATATACAGTTAAATATGTATATATGCTTATATTTATGTACCCATTTCCTGAATGAAGTTAATCCAAATTGGGGTTGTGGGATTGAGAGTTCTGTTGCACAAGAGAGGAGCCAAGCCCGCATGCTGTATACTTACATATAAATATTTATCTCATCTCATCTACAGAATTAACACAAACCAAGTTTTCAAAGATAAACAGCATAAAGTGATTTGGCAGAAATTTGTGTTTATACTTTTGAAAGAAATCAGACATGAGCACAAATAAGAATAGAGCACTCAACCAAAAAAAAAAAAAACCCCACATGTTGAAAGTTTAAAGTGCCGTCTGCTGGACATCTGAGCTCTGAGCCCACCGTCAATTTGCACGTCTGTGTTGAAAAAACACAATAAAATTTGAGAAAGGTTTTCTGTTTTCTGCGCTGAGGCTAAGAATGACATCGGAGTGTATAGTTCACTCCAAAAGTTTTCAAACTTGTGTAGCCAAACCACATTTAAAAATGATAGGTAAAAAAAAAAACTATCTAATAAAAACAGTAGACAGACCTTTCAGGAAATGACAGCAAGCTGTGGTTGTGTATTAAAATAATAACATTCCAAGAGCAGGCATTGAATTCTGTTGTAATGCTGTTGCTAACAGAGTCGCTGTTGCTGTAAAGCTGCCATTAATTAGTGTCACCTTGTGTCATGCCCTAAAAAGTTCTTTTCTTAAATGTAAAATGTCTTTATTTAAACTGGCAGACATTTCTTTATTTGAATTAATTTGAAGCCACCCCCCCCCTGCCTTTACACCAGCATTATTAATTTTAAATCACACCAGTAATTAGCGAACAGTAATAAAGTATTAGTCCAAAGCACTTGGCTGAAATGCTCCGTAGCCGCTTGTGTAGGGCCGTTTACGGCACTTTTTGAAGGCTTTTCAATGAGGGCCGGGCTCTGTTTTGGTTTCAATCACTCTATCACTGGGAAAGACATGGGGAGTTGCCAAGAGAGCAGGAAATTGGTCTGGTGGCATTCCAGTCTGGCTCACACCCAAAAATACAGGGATCTCCCTCTTTGGCTGAGCTTGCAGGCAGGCGGCCAAACTGTTACAAAGCAAAAACAAATTGTAGAGCCGTGTAGGCAGAAGCTACAGCTGTGAGGAACAAAAGCCCATCAAGCAGCGGCAAAGTGCACGTCTTTTATTTTTTGATATGCACATGGCTCTCCGGAGCAGAAGAAAACAAAGAATGTCTCTGAGGAATATTTGAAAAAAAAAACTGGAAACAGTTTCTAAACAAATACAGCATGACCTAAATAAATAAACAAATTAATGCACTAATAACGAAGTGAATAAATGGCTATATGGCTTTCATAACGTCCTATGTATTTTTAAATGCAAATTGGGTTTTAGTTTTCAGAGAACTTAAAAAAAACGGACACGATGTAGTGGGAATAATTTGTAATGCGGAGAGGAGGATCAAAGGAAGAAAGCAGACAGAATATTGTGACGAGTGACAAAAAGGACAGAAGGTGCTGCTCAGTACAGCCAGGAATCAGCAGAGTAGCTGGAAGTGGAAGAGAAAAGGGCAGGCATGAAAAACAAAGGAGCGTGGCTCTGTGATGGTCAGTATTTGTTTCCTGTCAGACAAGCATTTCATTCATTCATTCATTTCTGTCTGTCGTCTACAATATTATGTTCTTTTATTTCATACTGAAATTGTACTTTAAAAGGACTGAATTATCACACTACTCTGTTCAGTTTTACTTTGACCGAAATGCTCTTTGTAACACTTGTTAAAGGGGAAAAATATCAGTGATATACAGATATGCATTCATCATATAGTGCCTTATCTATCTATCTATCTATCTATCTATCTATCTATCTATCTATCTATCTATCTATCTATCTATCTATCTATCTATCTATCTATCTATCTAATAGATAATTTAAAATAAAAAGCAATACACATGTAGAACAAGCATATTTTCAAAGTGTTTCATCAAACAAGAATGACATTTTCATGTAAGTCATTATGTGGCATTTTGTCATTTATGTCCATTTTAAGTGACACCCGCTCCCATTCTGTACGTCTACACGACAATTCAAAAACCAATAAACAATGTCAAACAAGCATGTGGAATATCCCAAAAAAACAGCTCTGACAAATTATTATGACGCTATGCAGCTCTTTTTACCCTAAATATTTTCACATCATCCAAGAGAATGGAAAAAAAATTCCTTCTGCAATTTCCAAAAATACACTGAATCACACATTCATTTTCAGCTCTCCTACCTCAGTTGAGTACAGGACCCCACTTTACCCCTCACACTTTTTAAAATACCTCCAGTGTTTTCATCAGTTTGTAATAAGTGAAATCCATCATTATTCTGGAGTGCACATTCATGTTGAAGATCAAAATAACATCAGGAGGCCCTGCTCCACATTGTTTATGTTATGGCGCTTTTCATATTATCTATCACCTATCCATCTTAGAGTGCCTTTCATATTTACAGTATTTATTTTGAACATACAAACTGATAGCGTGCCATTTATTTATCAAAATTACTGTTAGTATCTCTCGGTAGTGTATACTACACAGTGTGTTATACTGTATGTAACAAGGATTGATTAAGTGTTATCAGTCTAAGTGTCTTATAATGGTGTTTACTGTAAATACACTTGAACATGGGAATTGGTAAAGCCGATATTTATATATTTGAATTAGTTTGTGATGCTGCTTGATGCAAAAAGTGCCTTATGAAATACAGACTAATATGGTGCTGTGTACAGTATGCAAGTGCTCTGTGAGGGTGACTGGCAAAGGAGATGATATATAAAACAAAGAACACGATCTATCGATCTATCTATCTATCTATCTATCTATCTATCTATCTATCTATCTATCTATCTATCTATCTATCTATCTATCAATTATATAGTGCCTTTCATATCTATCTATCTATCTATCTATCTATCTATCTATCTATCTATCTATCTATCTATTATATAGTGCCTTACATATCTATCTATATCTGTTATATAGTGCTCTATCTATCTATCTATCTATCTATCTATCTATCTATCTATCTATCTATCTATTATATAGTGCCTTACATATCTATCTATCTATCTATCTATCTATCTATCTATCTATCTATCTATCTATCTATCTATCTATCTATCGATAGTATGTACTGTCAGTGTTGTTATACGAGTTCCATTTAGGGGTGTTTGACAGGGCGCGCTATAATAAGCAGTATTTCAGATAAACCTGTAAAGCGCTGGCAGCCTCTAAGTGGCTAGTGACGGTGTGCAGATTGAAGAATCCCACCGAGCTGAATCTTTTTCAGTTGTAAAGCTGCTGTGTAAAAGGAGGTCTGACAGGATGGTGTCTCTCTCCGAGGCTGTACTCTACGTGCTTTGTGACAGTGAATCATGTCAGGAGGAGTAAAACTACATGAAGAATGGCGGGATCTGCTGCTCTTCTCTCAGTCATTCATAAAAAGTGACAAAACTGGCCTCTTTATCCCACGTTGTCTCCTTCATGGCTTCCCTCCTTTTTTGAAACTTCATCCTAACCTGCCTGGCAGTGGTCTCAGAGATAAGCCAATATGTCATTTATAGGCTGGTGTCACATTCTGAGCTGATTCTGAGCTCCCTTTCTTACTCTTTCGGTGTAACACGCTGTGTTCAGAGTGGGATGGCTGAATTTGGTTGGAGCCATGAGGGCCGGGTGACGCAATTTTGTCAATTAGAGGGGCTGCGATTCTGTCGTGCAACGTGCTCACGGTACCAGATGCCACGTTGACGAAGCACTTTTTGAACCTCCTGGCTAAAAATACCCTGTCATTGTGCTGCTTTGATAAAGAGCCGGTTGGTGCCAGGGCCGTTTAATTTCGGCTTTGATCAGGCAGGACGTAATGCACACTGCTGCAATTCATTTGTCTCCACACAGCACCTGCCTTTATAATAAACACCAAGTAATACCAACAGCTCCACAGTGCATGGAGATAAATCCCATTCTAATCGCCCTGTTGGATAACATATCAACTGTTCCAATAAAATTGTATTTATGTTTACCCAATGTGGAAAGTAATCCTCTTTTCATTGCAATCAGTCCTTCCTGAACCTTTGTTTGGGGATTGCATTTGATCGCTCTGTGGCCGCGTCTCCCTCTCCTGCATTTGTGTTTTGCAAACATAAAAAAGAATGACTTTTTTCTCCCCCCCCCCCATAACAATTCATTTAGGTTCACTCTGGGGAGGGGGGAACGTCAGCTTTGTCTCATTTGAGCTCCTGCTTTCTCCCAAATGGCCCCCAATTAAGCCGTGCCTGCTCTCTGCTTTGTTACAGTATTATTTATTTATTTAGTGTTTGGTAACTGAACCAAAAATTCACACCTTGTCTTTGTTTAAACAGATATCCCTAAAGTGGGCTGGCGGTGCTGGGGTTGTGACGCCTCATGGCCAGTTGGCGTGCCACCCTTTTTTTAGTTTTAAGGCCTGCTTTCCCACTCCGTTTCAAACTTCTGGGGATGTTCTTCCTCTAACTTGGCTTTGTTTTATTCCATTATAGCGTCCGTCTCTGTGACACCCACCAAACTCATGAACAAGTTCAGCTCACTAAAAATAAAAATAAGAAAAGACAGTAAAAAAATAAACTGCATTAATGTAAGGGAACGTGCTGTGGTACAAACGGCTTTTTTATTGTCAAGGCCACTCCTTAGGGTCTAATCTTGCTAACGAGCCAAAGGTTAAAGATTGCTCTGTTTTTATAGCATCTTTTTTTAATTCATAAGCCATAGCTTGTGAAAAGAAAAGATTAAATAAATAAATAAATAAATAAATAAATAAATAAAAAAAAAAAAAAGACGCAAAAGCAGCTGTGGAACTCTTGGAGATGATCAATCAAACACATGGTGGCACCCGCTCTGGAGGTGTTTACCAAAGAAGACCCTTCCCCCCAGTTTTATTTCTTTTACATGTGTCCATTTGTGGTTTGAGACCCCCACCTCCCCCCCAACACCCACCCACCCAACCAACCATCCCCCAGTGCTGCTGCTGCTGCTGCTTACCTTCTTCTCACACTCGTTCACAAACTGTCTAAGTGAAGCATTGTGGCCTACTGGGAGTCGGGAGCAAACTACCAAGGCATGGAGTTTAAGCAGAACTTTTATGAAGGACCTGAATGAGATATCGGGAGAGCTTAGCTATTAGCTAAACAAACAGCCTCAATGGACTGAACGGCCTCCTTATGTTCTTATGGTATTCGGTAAACCACAAACTGTCTAAGTGAAGCATTGCAGCCTACTGGGAATCGGGAGCAAACTACCAAGACATGGAGTTCAAGCAGAACTTTTATGAAGGACCTGAATGAGATATCGGGAGAGCTTAGCTATTAGCTGAACAAGCGGCCTCGATGGACTGAATGGCCTCCTTATGTTCTTATGGTATTCAATAAACCACAAGGCTGCCAGTTCAAACTCATCTTTGACTCTCACGCTCCGAGAGCTTCTCAAGGAACAGTTGTGGCTCATCATGGAAGATGTTGTATAAAGTTGGTTCGGTGATTAAAAGTTATGCTGCCTTCCCCCTCTGTAAATGATGTTCTTACTTACATTAATCCGTAGTGTGACTTTCTGGATTTGTCTAATTGCTCAGATCAGTCAGCTTAGGCCCGTGTTCTACAACACTTCTTTCTTAGATTCCAATACGGAAGCAAATTTCCAATGAGCCGGCCGGGTCATAAAATATTTATCATCAGTATTCTGTTGGGTTATTAAAATGGCCGGCCTGCCTTACATTGAAACACAGAACTTTAATCTCAAAAAAAACGACACTAAATTGTGCCGATACTCGGTGAGGTTGTGGGGGAAAACAAAAATGCAACCTGCCCCGACATTTTCAAATTGCGGGAATAGGAAAATAAGGAGTTCATTAGTTGGGAAGACAAAAAAACAAAACAAAAAATAAAATCAATGCATGTGTGCACTGCTTGTAAATTTAGCTGGAAACTGACTTGCAAAGTGGGGTGGGGGTCTTTGCTATCCCCTCTCCCTTCCCCCCATGAAGAGAGCTCAGAGGAAATGCAAACAGATGTGAAGAGAGGTTTTTCGGCAGACTTTTAATACTTCAGGCTAAATTGAATGGGCTGTCTTTCGTCTTGGGCCTACCATAATCAGAAGTATTGCCAAGGCATCCATATCCCGCTCGGAGGATGTGCTGGTTGTCAGAAGGGCTGCTAATCACATTAAAACTTTAGAACAGTCGCGACCAGAACAGCCCATTCAGCCTAACCAAGCCTGTTCACCTAGACTGCCCAAAAGAACATCAAGTCGAGATCTGAAGGCCCCTCCCTCTACAACCCGACTTGTTTAGAGGTTCTCTGCTGCCCACCTAGGACTGAGCTTTGACGCTCCTGTTTGGGCAGCCATATTTACATTTACTTATTTGGCTGACGCCTTTATCCAGGGCAACTTACAACATTTATGATACGACTGGTTACGTTTTTTTGGGTTTTCCAATTGGTGTACAGGCAGGTCACATGGCACAGTGATGTCAGTAGGAGGATTTGAACCCACAACCTCAGGGATTGAAGTCCAAAGCCTTAACCACCCCACCCCTTGCCCACATGAATATCTTTTAATTAGTTTCTACAAAGTGCCTTTTGATTGAGTGATTGAATTATTCTCGTCAGTTTTTCTAACGTTGTAATACGAGGTCCTCCTGACGTACCATCGTTATCTGAGACTGACATTGTGTAGCGTGAGAACTAAAATTCATTTCTGTCTTCCTGGGTAAATAATTCTTGCATTTGTTATAAGCCTTTGAGTGTTTAATGTATTTGAACTTAGCTCGTTTCTGACTACGTTCACCTCCTCATCCTTATCATTCATAAAGCATTCTGTCGTAACCGAGGTCAGTAAAATTATTATTAGTAGTAGAAGTAGCAGTTGTAGTATTAGATACTGTAGACAGACAGATAGATAGATAGATAGATAGATAGATAGATAGATAGATAGATAGATAAGGCACTATATAATAGATAGATAGATAGATAGATAGATAGATAGATAGATAGATAGATAGATAGATAGATAGATAGATAGATAGATAGATAGATAGATAGATAGATAGATACTTTATTAATCCCAAGGGGAAATTCGCAATGTAGTGTAATTCACACGTAATGTACAATTACTTGACGTCAAACCATCAGGCCACACTTGACCACCCTTCCGAATATATCAAAAAGCATAACTTGATGATATTTAATAGAAAATACAAATCAATACACTTGATGTATTCCTTACTCCAGCTTGTGAATATAACGCACTTCCCATTTGTCAGACTCCACCCCTTTGAAATTAACAAAAGTGACGTCAGATTTAAAGAACTCTTATATAAGAATAGACTTAATGGTCCTAGAGCCCCTTTTAATTTAGCACAATCAGTGTCAAATTTAAATGAATTCTTAACCTCCTTAATGTTAGACCCGAGCGTAACTTATGAAAACAGTGCTAGAAACGTTAGTCCCGAGTATAGACGCGTCTCGTGTAAGGATTACTCCGGCTAGAAAAGTGCCAACAGCATCAGTGGCGAGTGTTACTCAGGCAACGGTGTGGACGTGTCAGGCTTGAGCGTCACCGGGCAGCGGTGTAGACACATCTCCTAATGTCATTTTGTAACAAACACCTCTAATCAGCAGTGATGACGACGTGAGTCTGTCTTCAGTCAGTGAATTGAAGCCGAAAGCGATTCAGGTGAATCCAAAAGTGACGCTCGTGTCACTCGCACATGTGCAGTGTGCTATTCATGTTATTACGAGGGACGTTCAAAAAGTCTCCACACTTTTTTTTAAAACTCTATTTATTAAGTAATTTCAAAAACAAATGGTATCACTTTACTACATAGTCGCCTTCCTTTACGATGCAGTTTTCACAGCGTCATACCAACTTTTTAATGCCATCAGCAAAATATGTTTTTGGTTGAACGACTGATGCACTGCTGCTTTCTTTCCTCATTCCTCGTGGTTGTGGCTGTAGCTGGACGTCTGGAGTGCTGTGCATCTGTCACACTAGTTTGGCCATTTTCGAACATTTCAGTACTGAGCACACAAGCGGAGATGAATTTGTTGCTCCCAGCACACCTTCTGCCCACAAGACGCGTACGACAGAATGCTGTTCCTCTTTGGTGCAATTTATACGTTTCGCAGCCATCTTGACCACAAGGTGACAACTCTTATACTAAACTGCAAGGGCAGCCGGCCTGCCAGACAGAACGAGTCACATGACACTCCCTGACATGACCAATTACTGCTCCTCCCGCCTTCACCGTTTCCATCGAAAATGTAAAAGTGCGAAAACTTGTTGAACGCCCCTCGTATTATTTATATGCATCATCATTATTATTATTATCTGTATCATTATTATACTTTACACACTTCTGACTTTGTACTTTCAGTGTTTTGAACGTTTTACAATAGAAAAATTACATTTGATGCAGATGTCATTTATCAAGCCAAAAAAATTGAATGCTTTTTACACGTTTTTTTTTTAAGAAATTGTGGTTCTAGAGTTCCGCCTCCTTTCAGTTTAGCACAACCAACATCAAACTGTAACATCCTCTATAAAGGAGAGAGGTGCGACCCTATGGGCTTTACTTCGGGTACGACACGTTAAAAGATCTGCCACATAAAAAAGGACTTTGTGGTTTCGGAGGTTTGCCCCCATGTTGTTTAGCAATGTCAATGTCAGATTCAGGGATCTCCCATAATGATAAGAATTTGTGACGCAAAAACACTTTTAACTTAACCAATCTGGTGACACATT
Source organism: Polypterus senegalus (assembly GCF_016835505.1). Classification (NCBI taxonomy): domain Eukaryota; kingdom Metazoa; phylum Chordata; class Cladistia; order Polypteriformes; family Polypteridae; genus Polypterus; species Polypterus senegalus. The sequence goes on from NC_053160.1 coordinate 20,789,409, forward strand.
TAAATATCTTGGGTGAGAAAAAAGTATTTATGTCCTCAGCTTCATCATAATAATAGTCCATTTAGCCTCCTATCTGCCACAAGTAATGAGATTTTGTGGCCCCCACAAAATTGCAGAATTGAAAAGCGAGACTTTCCGGCTTGGCATTGAAGAGAGTTTAGATTCAGCCATCTCCATAATGAAGCAGACTGTGTGGCTCAATCTCTCTACCATTTTGATCATCCAGAGGGGTCTCAGATTTAAACATTTCCTGTAATGAGCGAGACATTGCCCATTTTCACTCGTCAAAATAGAACGCACACTTTCGTAAGAGGGGCTGTCCCCTTTCATTTCACAAAACCAGGTTTCAGTTTAGCGGCGTTCCCTCTAAACCCACCGATGCACGCTTTTATTGCTTTCATATATTTTGCACAACCTCTTGTGAGAAAACTCCTGTCAAAGTAGGTAATGTCGCCACAATAACTGCCAAGTTGTAGCGTTTTCATGTGTCGGGCAAGCATTTTATTTTTTTCAGTTAAGGAAGAGCAAATAACCCTAAGAAACTGACAATGCAGTATGTGGATTCCCTTCAGTAGAGATGACTGTGCCGTGACTATATATGTATTGTGTGTTAATAGACCAACCTCAGCAATTACAATATAAGTAAAAAAAAAAAAACAACATTCGTAATTTCCCTTCCTGAAGACGGAAATTCAGTTTCTTCTTCTGTTAGAAGTTGAAGTTCCCGTTTTATGGAGCACATTTCATATTTGCCTAAGTTCATTAAAGCACCCAGTCAGGGGTCCCTGAAACTGAAACATGTGTATGAAGTTGGCTTCCACCGCATGCCAGAGAGCGTTTTTTTTTTTTTTATGATCTGCAGAGGGGTTTGACAGTCTGGCTCCAGATCCTCGATATGTTCTCATTTATAGTGTCCGTGTTTCCATATTTTAATAAGAGGACTGCTTTATTACATGGCACGTTATTAAATACTCATTAACAAAATGCCTGTTAGGCCTTTGCAAACGGCTCATTCTGCATTTAAATCCACTGTTTGAGCTTGGAGTGGAGCCCCAGCCAGTCTTATATGCTTAAGATCATCTGAACAGAACCTCTGTTAAGTCCCATCCACACTCCTACGTTTTCGTTTAAAAAGTCAGATGCAGGAAGTTAGCGACTTACGACCAGATTCGGATCTGACAGACGATCTGGAGGCAAGACGGATCGGGACATGTCTTCAAACCTGACTGTATGAACAGTACTATATAATAAGTCCATCCATCCATCCATTATCCAACCTGCTATATCCTAACTACAGGGTCACGGGGTTCTGCCTGAGCCAATCCCAGCCATCACAGGGCGCAAGGCAGGAAACAAACCCCGGGCGGGGCGCCAGCCCACCGCAGAAGTCATATTGTTTGTTTTGTGTTCTTTGTTATCATCATTTTAGCACATTGTGTTGATTTTCTATCTTTTTGTTAAGTAAATTTTGTTTTTATTTTATTACTTTGTTTCGTTATTACTGTTATTACCTTTACCTTTTCACAAACCCTTTCTTTCTCTGTGTTTTGTTACATCAACAGTGTGAGCTTCTCCCAGTGGAGGAATTGTACTGGCAGAGTCCGAGCACCCGTATGTTTTCTGTTTTAACATTTCAGGGTGTTAATAATAAACATTACCAGTTAAAGGAGTTCAGTGTGGTTCCATTACCCCTTTGTGGCGGTTCGGACGAAACGTCACAGTGCAGAAGCTTCGGAGGCTAACTGGATTCAAAGCCAGAGTGCAGCAGTACAATGTGTGCGGTGAACACCAATTACGATGGGATAACTTAAAGACACATGCGATCGCATCGCTTTCTTTCTTCCATCATACTACTTGATCACCTTCAGTTTTGGATCGAGATTAATTGCCTTTTTTTCCTGTAATTGTAAGACAAATGTAACTAAACGTAGTTGAAAATGCTGCAGGTAATAAACTAAAATCGAGATGAAATGAGTCACGGCATATGGAGCTGGCGTGGAGAAAGCTGCTATTGAGGCATGGTGGCGTTCGTAAGTCGAATGGTCGTAAGACACATACAGTAGGTCGTAAGTTGACGGCTACCCGTATTAGTCTCCATTTCCACCTTCCAACGTAAACTTCAGAGCTGCGTAATTCTGAAAATGCAACTTCGGGGAAAATGACTTAATCGTGCTCTGATTGGTTTCTTGCCTATTACAAGGCCCTTCCCTGATTGGTTACTGCTCATTATAAAATCTCATTCTCTGATTGGTCACCCTTCACGGAAAAAGGCCATATTCTACCATAACAGGTATAGAGGAGCTGCTCTCCATGGCTCTTGTCGTGTTGCTTGCCTGTATGCATCTAAATTGCATTTTGTACAGCTTGAATGCTGCTTACATTTCTATCCATCCATTATCCCACCTGCTATATCCTAACTGCAGGGTCATGGGAAACTGCTAGAGCCAATCCCAGCCAACACAGGGCGCAAGGCAGGAAACAAACCCCGGGCAGGGTGCCAGCCCACCACAGCGCACACTAGGGACAATTTAGAATCGCCAACCCACCTAACCTGCATGTCTTTGGACTGTGGGAGGAAACCCACGCAGACACGGGGAGAACATGCAAACCCAGGTCTCCTAACTGCGAGGCAGCAGTGCCACCGTGCCACCCCGCTTACATTTTAGGAAGGCAAATAATTTAACAGTCACAACAATTTACTTACTGTTTGCAACAGTTTTGTGATAAATTCCGTGGCTGTCGGTGTTACAGTTGTAAAGAAAAACTCAGAGCCCCGTGAAAATCACATTGTAATGCTTATTATTTAAGCTAGGGTCACCAATGCTGAAGCTGAAGTCGCTAGCAAGCTTGATTATGGTCGCCACAACTAACATCCAAGAGAATCAGGGTGCCCAAGGGCTACCGCCACTGAGGCCCAAAAGCAGCTACGCGTTTGACCCTGTGTAACAGTTCCACATTTTTATATGTGCGTTTTGAGTTGTTTTCTGTTTTCTTACGGTGGATAATTAGTTTTGAACTATTTTGATTTATTTTGACGAAGTTTATTTTTCTTTTCAATCCATTTAATTCTTTATATATGCAGTATCAGTGGGGAGAATGGATTCCTTTGGAATCTCTAGAACATTTATACTAGCTGTGTAAGCCCGTGCTGTAAAAAGCCCGGGCTCCTAGAAACCATGAACTCTGGCACTTCAGTCAGTCAATCGCATCGGTTGTGGATTAGTGGCTAATCGAGGTTCTCTTTCCTCTGTGGTTTCGTTTTGTCAATGTGCTCATCTCTATTGTCCACCAGCAGCTAATCAAGGTCTCTTTCCTCGGAGGATTCGTTTTGCCGACGTGCTCGCCTCCATTGTCTAACATAGGCTAAGCGAGGTTCTCTTTCCTCTGCGGTTTCGTTTTGTCAATGTGCTCACCTCCGTTGTCTATCAGCAGCTAAGCAAGTTTCTCTTTTGTCGGCGGTTTCGTTTTGTCAATGTGCTCGTCTCCATTGTCTATCAGCAGTTAATCGAGGTTCTCTTTCCTCGGAGGATTCATTTTGCCGACGTGCTCGTCTCCATTGTCTAACATAGGCTAAGCGAGGTTCTCTTTCCTCGGCGGTTTTGTTTTGCCTACATGCTCACCTCCATTGTCTATCAGCAGCTAAAAGAGTTTCTCTTTTGTTGGCGGTTTCGTTTTGTCAATGTGCTCGTCTCCATTGTCTATCAGCAGTTAATCGAGGTTCTCTTTCCTCGGAGGATTCATTTTGCCGACGTGCTCGTCTCCATTGTCTAACATAGGCTAAGCGAGGTTCTCTTTCCTCGGCGGTTTTGTTTTGCCTACATGCTCACCTCCATTGTCTATTAGCAGCTAAAAGAGTTTCTCTTTTGTTGGCGGTTTCGTTTTGTCAATGTGCTCGTCTCCATTGTCTATCAGCAGTTAATCGAGGTTCTCTTTCCTCGGAGGATTCGTTTTGCCGACGTGCTCGTCTCCATTGTCTTTCAGCAGCTAAGCGAATTTCTCTTTTGTTGGCGGTTTCGTTTTGTCAATGTGCTCGCCTCCATTGTCCATCAGCAGCTAATCGAATTTCTCTTTTGTCGGCGGTTTCGTTTTGTCAATGTGCTCGCCTCCATTGTCCATCAGCAGCTAATCGAGGTTCTCTTTCCTCTGCGGTTTCGTTTTGTCAATGTGCTCACCTCCATTGTCTATCAGCAGCTAAGCGAATTTCTCTTTTGTCGGCGGATTCGTTTTGTCGACGTGCTCGCCTCCATTGTCTATCAGAGGCTAAGCGAGGTACTCTTTCCTCTGCGGTTTTGTTTTGCCTACATGCTCACCTCCGTTGTCTATCAGCAGCTAAAAGAGTTTCTCTTTCTTCTGAGGTTTCATTTTGCCGATGTGCTTGCCTTACTTGTGTATTAGTGGCTAACTTTACGAACTTTGGTAACTTTTACGAACTCCAGCATACCGCACAACGTTAGGTGGTGGTTCTGTTGTCCATTATCTTTTGGACGGGTAAAGTTCTAAATCTTTAGTTATAGCTTCTTTCACACGTTGTCCCTATTTTCAGGTTTCGTATAGGTTTGTTGAACTCTTTTTCTTCCCTCAACTTCTGATTTCCGCTTTGCCCTCGTATTTTGTTCACCTTATCCTGTTTATTACTTTGATTCTCGTCTCGCATTTTCATCTCCTGGTCGTTTTCCTCTCAGCCGTCTTTGGAGACCTTGCGTCACATCATACCATGGATATTCATACCTTTGCTCAAGATCAGTAGTGAGCCTGACGATGGTCACCCCTGCCAAGATCCAAAATCACTAGAGAGCTCGACTAGGGTGGAGTCTCAAGATCACTTGTGAATTGATCTGTAAATGGTTTCCTGACTATGGCAATGTATTGATTTAATAGTAATGTATTATTTGGAAATGTGCAAGTCTTTTTTTACAGAGTTTAATGTTCCACCTTTCTTTTGGGTGGTTTGATTTTATTGAAGCCTCTTGAATATTTGACAAGCTTTGATCTGTTCCCCTCTCCCCACCCATGCATTCTGTAAAGCTGTTGGTCAGCTACTGTGCGTCTGTCATGCTGCTGGCTCAGGAAAGAGAGTGGAAATTCCTCAGCTCATTAAATTGCACTCTTCTTTTAATTTCCTGTTTACGCCAGCCCTTGTATACTGGTACTACGTTCATCCTCTGTCTTTACTGGTAGTTTTAGTGAATGAAATTGAAAATAGAAGCTACCAATCAAACCCACTTAAACACACACACACACACACACACACACACAGAGGAAGCAGGCGGAAAGGGCAGATATGGAGTGTAAGAAATGTGATTGAGTGTTTGCCTTCCAGCGGAGTGCAGTGGTGGGGGCTCAGGCTGGGTCCAAAGAGCTTGTTTGACAGCTGCAGTTCACTTTTAGCACTGCATGCTATCAGAGGTCCTTAATAGCAGGCTACATTCAATGGCAGCACTATTAATTTTATATTACTAATGCTGTAGTGACAGCTGAATAGCTGGCTGGGCAGGATCGGCTGGGTGGGGGGGCTGAGGGGCAGAACATTTGAATGCCATGTTTGCTGAAGTGTCACTCTTCAGTGGAGCTGTGTAGGAGAAAGTATGCCAAGAACTTACTCTATAACTCAGGCGAGCAGTGGTAATAAACTTGCCTGTGAAATAGGACAATGCGGCATTCAAGTCTGCTGTTTTCTTTGCAAATGCTGCAGTTTTCATTAAAAGAGAGAGACAAACTAACCTGTTTAAACAGGGCCCCTATTGCGGGTGTTAAATTTTAATTATATTGCCCTGGAATTCTCACAGCTTCTCGCTAAAGCAGTTTTGTCGGCTAATAAGGTCCCCCCTACTGACAAAGCAGCCTGCATTGGGTCATACTTTATATCATTCTGTAGGTTCATTTTATGGCGGAGTGAAAGAGCGAGTGCAACATTTGAACTTTACACTTTTGCACGCATGTTTGGGCGCGTGTATGGATCTTATGTTATCTTTTAATGCATACGAATGCTAACAGTGTTGCAATGTAGATGAGCCCTCTGAGACCACATCGCCTCTACAGAGAAGGTCCCAAGAGAAGTAGAGGGCTGTGCAGTTTTAAATGATATTTAGAGCTTTAGAGAAATGTAATGGGGGAGAGCAAGGTGGGCATTGTGTGCACTTAGAGGGGGTTGCCAGGTGTATACAAGGAGTAAATCAAAGTGGAACATAAATTAAGGAGG